>NW_005179010.1:66777-68615 GCF_000350225.1 Chondrus crispus | reverse complement strand
CGCGCTGCTGGTGGCCGCGCGCACGCACCGCTGGCCGCGCGCGTTCGCCCACCTCGACCACGCCGTCGTGCTGCTCACCGACGTCTCGCGCGCGGGCGTGTCCGGCCTGCTGCTCAACCGCCAGACGCGGTACACCGTCGGCGCGCACCGCGGCGTCGTGGCTAGGGTCGGCCGCGTGTTTGAGCGCAACTTGGTCCATCTGGGCGGCGACTGCTCCACCGGCTCGCTCGAGGTCCTGCATGGCGTCGAGGGCGTGCGAGGCGGGAGCGAGGTTGCCCCGGGCCTGTATAGGGGCGGGTTTAATGCCGCTAGGACGCTCGTGGGGGACGGGAGAGCGAGGCCGGAGGAGTTTCACTTCTTCGTCGCGTATAGTCGGTGGACGTGGGACAGCTTCACAGCAGAGATGGAGGACGGCGCGTGGAATGTTGCGGCTGTGGCGCCGGAGGTTGTGCTGGGGGGGTACTTGGAGAGGGGCGGGGAGGAACCGAGACGGCTCTGGGATGACGTTACTTCCTTGATCGGCATGTAGCATAACTGGGGTTTTTGTACTGTATTTGTATAGTATGACGGGCTCGGCGACCTGGATAGGTTTGGGAATGTATTTTTGTACAACGGCAACACATCAACTGTACCATGTTTATTAAATTGTTTTCTTCTTCTTCTCTAACAACTGCGCTGCTCTGCTCTACTACCTCTGTGGTACAACCACGAGCGTCCCAAGTGTTTTACAAAGGCTCTCCCGCTCTTACAGCCGGTCCGCAATCGTCAAGCAGTCGACGCTCCCCAAAAGCGCCTCCACGGCCTCGTCCCCGTCCCCGTCCTCGTCCCCGTCCTCCCTCATCTTCTCGCGCACGCGGCGCGCGAGCCGTCTGAGCCTCTCCACGCCGGCGTCTCCCTTCGCGCACGCGGCGTTGACCTCGCGAAAGAGCGTCTCGGCCTCGTGCTCTCCCAGGTCGTCCACGTACTCCTCCACGGCCTCGACCAGGCGGGCGCCCTCGGCCACGGCAAGCCGCTCAGCGTCCGCGCGGACGGTCGCCAGCAGCTGCTGGCGCAGCGGCAGCTCCGCGCGCAGCGCGCGGTTCTCGGCGGCGCCGACGGCGCCGACGCGCCACACGTTCCCCGTCACGTGCGCGCGGCGGGTGCGCGACGCACCTGCCATAACCACAGCCGGCACAGCGGCGTTGCCCCCCGACAAGCCTCCGCGCCCCCCGAACAGGCTGAGCCCCCCCAGCCTGTCCGTGACGACGTCGGGCATCATGGCGCCGAACACGAGGGCAAACATGAACATGGTAGCCGTGCCCGCGCGGGGGTTGGGCAGCGGGGCGGCGGCGGGGTCCGGCGGCGGCGGCCACATGATGCCGGCGAGGCGGTTCCTCAAGCCGGACAGGTGTGCGGCGGCGCCGTGCTTGATGCCGTCGAGCTCGGCCGTGACGACCTGCAGGCGGTGCTTCATGTCGTGAAAGGCGGCGACGGCGGTGTCGCGCTCGGTCTCGACGCGCAGCAGGGTCTCCTCGAGCACGCGGGTGTACTCGCGGCGGCGGATCCTGCTAACGAAGGCCGAGTCGCGGTTCTTCTGCAGGCGCTTCTGGTAGCGGCGGTGCGACTCGTCCGGCGGCGGCGACGACGGCGAGGGCAGGTCGTCCGGGTCGTTGTCGGACGAGGACGAGGACTTGCGGCGCTTGGCCGGGTGCTCGTCGGGGCGCAGGCGGCGCTTCGCGCGCAGCTGCGCGCGCGTGAAGTGCTCCGCGGCGCGCTTGGCGGCGTCGACGGCCGACTCCGGGCGCGGCGCGGCGGGTGGGTCGTCCGATGCCTGTGGCGGCGAGCTCGGTCGCTGCAAT
>NW_005179010.1:65106-66752 GCF_000350225.1 Chondrus crispus | reverse complement strand
GCTGCAACGCGGGGGCGGCGGGGGCGGCGGGCAGCATGTTCGGCAGCTCGTGCGGGGCCAGCGGCGAGACCGGGCCCGGCAGCGGGGCCAGGCCCATGGCGGCCTCCAGCAGGGCCTGGTCGAGCGAGGAGAACGGGCGTGGGGAGGGCGGCGCGGCCATGGTCGGGTGATGGGGCGGGGGGGAAGCGGTGGGAAGCTGTGGGAAGCGAGCGCGGTAGGGGCGGGAGATGGATGGGGGGGGTTAAGAAGGGGATGGCAAGGTGACAAGGTGGGTGAAGGGGTCTGGGCGATCGGACAGCGTTGAAGTATGAGAAGTAGACGCGTGGGGGGCCGAGCGGGGGCGGGGCGGCGAAGCCCCCTCCAAGGGAGATGCGGGGGCGCTCTCCCGGACTTTTGAGCACAGGCTGAATGTTAGTGTGAGATAACATTACGCATCAAAAATATGCGGAAATAATGGAGGGTGTCGTACATCAACGTGCAACAGTGTACAGCAGTGCAGCGTGCCCGCGTGGAGGGTTTGGCACAGCCTTGTTGAGACTGCCGATGTTGGTGTGTGAGTGTAAAGACGTAAAAGTCTTTATATGTACTAGAAGTGACCTCATGTGAGGCTTTAGGGTACGGCCTCTTTGCAAAAGTACTGTACCGTTGCGGTACTGTGTGCAGTACACATTAAATTAAATCGAAACTTTTCAAAGTCAGTTCGGACACCATTTCTTTAACCTACATGCCCTCGACAACAGCATCTTGCGAAACATTATTTGAATACTGTAGCAATTGTGAATACACTGAAAAACTATAAGTAATATATACTGTAACTATAAGCGGTTGACATTTTAAGCAGACGTTTTGGTTTCGACAAATTCTTTTTCCCATTCTTTTTTAGGCATTCTAAAAATGGCTGGAAAAGACGTGCAGCTCTCTCCAGACTCCATCCTTCTGCAACGCACAAGCCAACTGCGGCGGCGCCAGTACAGTATCATTTTCCTTGTTTGTTGAACAAGAACGAGTGGAGAAAAAATACGTTGAGAAGCAACCTCACATGAGGTCACCTGATGAGAAGGTCTCTCCTGGGCAAAAGGGCAACGCTCCCGGCCAGGACCGGGGAAAGGAGCGGCACCCACGGTACCCTTGTAAGGGTACAGTATAATATAGAATAGGGAGATTTTGCGTTTAGCGGATGGGTACCTCTTGCAAAGTTACCGCCGTCACCCCTTGTTCGCTACAACTTTTCCGATTTCACCCGTCTGTTGCCACCAAAATGCACCTGATCGCCCCCCCAAATGCAACATTATCTCAGAAAAGGGAACCAAAACGCCCCAAACACACGCCAACAGTCAGTAAACACCTGCGCGACGCGTGTCCCGCGTGTCCCGCGTGTCCCGCGTGTACACGTGGTGCATTCCACACTCGCCGCCCGCGCGGCCGGAAACACCAACGGAACGCCACGTCCGCGACGCGCAGCTGTACAGATTCTGCACCCCACTGTACCGAACTGTCCCACCCGCCGCCCCGCCGACACACCCCAGAACACACATGCATGCAACAGTAATCGTCCTCAGCTTAACCCTTGGTACTGCTCCTCACACGTCCACCTCGTCCATCCCACGCTCGTCGAACAGCTCGCCCACGCTGCTCTTCACCCGGCT
>NW_005179010.1:0-64132 GCF_000350225.1 Chondrus crispus | reverse complement strand
GCGCGCTTCAGCGGGGCCACGTGGACGCTTGGGCGGCGTGGAGCGCGCGCTGGTGCGGGCGCGGTGGACGCAGCGCAGAGCGCGGGCAGGTATGACGGCGCACGGCGCACGGGGCCGGAGCGCGGCGAGGCTGACGCCGCGCGCTGAGCTCGTCTTTTATTTACAACAGAGCTACCCCTCGGGTAAGACCCGACGAGCGGGTCTTGTCGGGCGCGGGCAGCGCGGGCAGCGCGGCGCGCCGGTCGACACGCGTTGATGCAGGCACGCGACTCGCTCGACCGCGCGCCGCGATGTGGCTGGCCCGATGTGGCGCCCCCTGCGACGCTCGCCGTTTCTGCACAACACGGGGCGCGCTCTCGTTGGCCGTGCGATGCATTCCGCGAGCGGAACAACGACCTGCGATACTGTACACCCACCATACTGTACACGTGTGCTACACTACACGTGTACAGCGCGACGACTTCTTTCCCAGTTTTCGCCCCAGTTTTCACCCAGTTTTCAAAGTTTGCCAAAGTTGGACACTTTTCGCCCCAGGCCCTCTCGGCCTCCCCACCGCCGCGCCCTCCCCACCGCCGCGCCAGCGCCCGCGCCGCCCGCTCGCCGTATTTAAGCCGCTCGTGGATTCTCGCGCCCCCCCTTCGACCGCTTTTCTCTTCCCCGTATTCTTGCGCTAGGAATTTGCCTGCTCCATGACGCTTTGCGGAGAGCCGGCATTGCCGTTTGCAATCTAAACATCGATTTACGCAGCTCCTTTGTGACTGCAATTTTTGTTTCACCTCCCCCGATCGCATGTCGTGACCCTCTTCGTCCGCATGTCCCCCCCCCCCCCCCCCTTCTCTAACCGCATTGCTCTCTTTCTTCTCGCGCCCACGCTCCTTCGCTCTCTCGCACCCCGATCGCCGAATTACCCACTAAACGCAACAAACTCTGCCTTTCAAACTCTGCCTTTTTACTCGTCCCGCTTCTGCCCGCTCACCACGCTCCTCGCCACCAAATCCCTGACAACCCCGCCCATGACCCCATCCCCGTATACCTTTGCCAGCCCCGCCTCCGCAACCCCCCTCAGCCTTTCATTCTTGCCCTCCTCCTCCTCATCCCCGGCCCCCTCCAGCCTAGCGCACGCCAGCCACAGCCCGAACAGCCCCCGCACATTTCCCCTCTTCCTCCTCATCAAGCTGCCCGCGTAGTGCCCCCTAGCCAACCGCACGCCCTCCACGCCCCCCGCCGTCATATAAACCTCTGCCACGAGGCAGTGCGCCGCGTGATCGGCCCCCTCCAGCACCACCAGCTCATTCGCTGCAAACGCCGCATGCCCCAACCTCCCCAGCCCGAGCGCCATCGCGCAGAGCTCGCCCCACGCGTCGCGATCCTCCCCGAACATCTTCACGTAGTAGCTCAGCAGCGCCACCGCCTCGCTCCGCTTCCCCTCGCTCTTGAGCACGGCCACCTGCCTCTTGTACACCCCCGCCGCCAGCGGCATCTTGCCCGTCACACCCATGTACGTCCGCATCGCCTCGCCCCATCGCCCGCGCGCCTCGTCCCGCACCCCCACCAGCACGAACGCCCGCGCGCTGTGCGGGAACCGCCCCATTATCCGCTCCACCAGACCCGACATCCGCGGAAAGTCCCCCGCGCACCCCGCCCACCAGCATATCTGCGCCGCCGTGTCCCACCACTCGCGCGTCGACGGCCCCAGATACGACAGCGCCGACGCCCCGTGCCGCAGCACTAGGTCCCCGCGCGGGAGCCGCGACGCCCGCAGGTGCGCGAGTAGCCCCGCTGCCAACCTGCCGGACACCTCGCTGCCGCCCGCCCCGGATAGCTGCGCGCGCAGCTCCGCTTCGGCCATCGCGGCGGGGAGCGTCGCCGTGCTGAGCCTGCCGGAGAGAGAAGAGCAGTGCGCGCGTGCACGGCTGGGATGCCCGGTTCGAGCAGAGGGCGATGCGTCGGATGTAAAAGACTCTCTCACGGGCCTTGGCAATCGATTCTAAGGCTGCTGCGAAGAGGGGCCCGTCCTCGGCTTGAGCGGTTTCGGCTGATTGTATCACTTGGGATCAGATCGGCATTCACCGACGCCCCGAAAAAAGGCCGTTGGGCGATGGTGGTAGATGGACACGACTAAAGTCGATGCGTCGCGAAAGTGGTGTCATTCTTCTGCATGTCATATCCCGCGCCAGAATTTACAAATCACGCAATTTACACACGTCCACAGGTTGGGGCTCATAAATGGCATCAACCGACCCGAACCTGTGCATATACACTACATGCGCTGTCTGTTGGGCAACTGCGACTTGCAATCCACTTCCCCAGTGTTCCGCATATATCCTCTCTGCTCGACGCGGGGAAAGAAGGAGAGATGTTCCCTCCGTATTAAGACGTAATTAACTTAACAACAACCAGCACACACCAGTTTTATACAAATCAATAACCGTTCTTGTGCCAACCCCCTCCTCCCCCCGCCCGCCCGCGTATATTTCAGAATATACAAGAACACTTTAAATGATTTGCTCCAGTTCCCTAGCGTACACCAAAGACCTCTTAATCATCTCCGACGACGGGATCTGTTCAACATCACCCTTTCCAGCATCCTTTGCAGAAAAGTAGATGAAGCCACCTTCTAATCTCCAATTCCTCCCCTCACAAAACTCCTGCAACTCCTCCTCGGACGCGATCGACATCATGCGCATCGCCGAGTCCGCCGCCAAGCTCGTATACGCCTTCTGGCTGCAGTCTGCAATTTCCTCGCGCACGGTAATCATGAGGTTGTCCACAAAAAAGTTAAACGACGGGTGCGGCGCGGAAATCCCTTCTTCGCGAATCTTTGAATAAGATCCCTCCATGAGACAGTTTTCCAGTTTCAGCGCATACTTGATGTACGTGTCTTCACGCGCGTCGCTGGGGACGAGCTCCAACTCGGTGTGAAACTCGCCGATCCGATTTTGAGCCATGAGTCGCATCAGATTCAGACCAAGGATGAGATTTTGGCGGCCGGACGGGGGGATCACAGTCCCAAAGTCCACATAGTACGTCTTGGCTTGGGCCACGTGTCGCTCGAACGCGACCTCATCCTCTTGCTTGAGGCTCAGCAGAGTGGCGATTTCGTATACATCGCGAGCTAGCGTGATGTCACTGTGAGACGCAGCGGCGCGACAGATGAAAACATAGAATGCACATAGCCACAGTTAGCAGATGAACGACGGTACGACGTCCACGATGGCACACAAGCTGCATAACCAGACGCATGGGTTCAAACGTACGGTAGAATATCCTGTGAAATCGGGACGCCAGGTTGCAAACCCGGGAGGGTAGTGAGGGCGATCTAAGACGACAAGAGGCAGTGGCAACACCAGCGCAGTTGGTCAGCAAATCCGTGGGTGCGGGAAACTTAACCTCGTGCGCGACTTAACCTCGTGCGCGGCAGGCAATTTGAAAATGCGACAAGCTCGGGCTTACCTTGCACTCGAGGAGCATAGAAGCGCACCTCTCCAGATCGGCGTCGGCATCTAGCGCGGCGCTGAGATCGTTGACCTTTGCGCGCAGCTGCGGGATGGAGATGGGCGCGTTCGCCATGGCGCGTGTCTGCGAAAATGGGGGAGCTGTGGGCGGAAGCTTTCGGGGCCGGAGCCGGCGTGGGCTGTGGCAGGCGGGCTTCCAGGCGCTGCGAGAGGGAGGGGCTTGTCGAGGATTGCGCTGAGACGGAGAACTGGGACTTGTTTGCCGATGGTAGCCTCCAGCGTCGGAAGGGAGGAGTGACGGATGGCAGGCGGATACAGTAAATTGTATTGGGCTGGGGTGTCATACGGGTCATACGGGTCAGCGAATTTTTTGATCTTTCTTGAAGGAGCACAACTGCCTCAATTCGTGCCCGCACCATCCTCCCGCTTCAACCTCAATTGCATGCAGAGATCACATCCATGTCTTATTAGCAAGCCTTCTTCAACTCCTCGTCTCCTAAATGAGATATCCCCAATGCCGACGCCTATATTCCTCCGCCGTAGCTGCCTCGTCCGCAGAACGCATGCACCGTCTGCGCAACCTCATCATCATCGCCCACATTGATTCCGGAAAGGTACGCCCCACCTCTCTCCCAAACAACCAAAGTCATCACATATAACTCACACATAGCCCCCCCTCACTTAAAATCCGCAGAGCACCCTAAGCGACCGTCTTCTGCAAGCCACAGGCACCGTCTCCGCGGCTGCGCTCGCCTCCCGTTCCCAGTTTCTCGACTCCAACCCGATTGAGCGCGAGCGCCAGATCACCATCAAAGCCCGCGCCGCCCGCATGCGCTGGGGCGACTCCACGGTCACCCTCATTGACTGTCCAGGGCATCACGACTTCTCGCGCCAAGTGTCCCAATCTGCCCGCGCCGTCGAGGGCGCCTTACTGGTCGTCGACGCTTCCAGGGGCGTCCAGGCCCAAACCTTGAGCAGCGTTGAACTCGCCCTCGAAGCTGGCCTGGAACTCGTCCCTGTCATTAACAAGATCGATTTGCCCACCGCTGATGTGCCGGCTGCGCGCCACCAGATCGAGCAGCTTGTGGGTCTGGATGCGTCCGAAGCGATATTGACCTCGGCGAAGAGCGGCTTGGGCGTTGATACACTGCTAGACGCCATTGTGGAACGCCTGCCGCCGCCGCAGGGCTGTAGAGAAGCGCACCTCCAGGCTTTGGTTTTTGACTCATATTACGACCAGTACCGCGGCGTCGTTCTTTTCGTTCGCATTGTGAATGGCACTGTGTGCAAAGGGGATAGCATCAGGCCTATGACCCGCACGCATTCCGATGACGGGAGTGTCTCTGAATTTATTGTCGATAAGGTCGGCTTTCTTCAACCGGACGAAGTCGAGTGCGATATGCTCGAGTCGGGGGACATCGGCTTTTTGACCGCAGCTATCAAAAGGACTGGTGATGTACCTGTTGGTGATACTATCACCCATTGTGGAGACAAGGGGGCCCAAGAGCAGCTTCCTGGCTATGAGGACACCAAAGCGGTCGTCTTTTGCGGCCTGTTTCCAACGGATTCAGGTGATCTACCGGCTATGCGGATGGCACTGCAGAAGCTGCAGTTGGAGGACGCAAGCATGGTGTTTGAGCCGGACAAGTCGGCGGCCATGGGGACCGGATTTCGGTGCGGCTTTCTTGGGCTCTTGCACATGTCGGTTACACAGCAACGACTTGAGGAAGAGTTTAACCTCAACTTGTTTGCTTCTGCCCCTTCTGTATCATATAAGGTACGTTGAATGACGTCTATCATTCCCGCTCTTCACTAGCAAATTGCTCCATCATGGGCAGAGTAGCGCGTTTCGCTAACTGGGCATCACTTCGAATGACATATTTTATACCGCGTTAGATACTCAAGGAGGGCGAGACTGAATGGCTGGACGTCTCTAATCCGGCCTCAATTCCAGATGGAAAAGTGAAAATCATGGAACCTTACGCAAAGGTAGAGCTCATCTGCCACAGCGATCATGTCGGAAGCCTGATGGAGCTCTCTCAATCTCGCCGCGGTGAATTGCAGGACCAACGATATATTGGGCTAGACCGGGTGAAACTTATGTACTCGTTACCCCTTTCCGAATTGGTGACGGATTTTCACGACGCAGTAAAGTCTCGGAGTTCAGGATTTGGGTCTATGAGCTATGAACTAGAGGGGATGCGGCCGAACAGGTTGCGACGGATGGATGTACACATTGCCAATTCTGCGGTTGATGGACTCTCATGCGTCATACATGAAGATAACGCATACGCAGAGGGACGGTTTATGGTGGACAAGCTGAAACAGGTTATTCCCAGACAAATGTTTAAAGTTGCCATCCAGGCTGTGATCGGAGGCAAGGTAATTGCGAGCGAACAAATTTCTGCCTACAGAAAAGGTGAGTGTGTGTCGTTTTTAAAGATTCTTAAGATGCGCAGATTGGAGGGGAATTGTCCGGACTGACACTTTGAAACATCGGGCCCTGATTGATGTTGTTCCGTTTTCCGCAGATGTGACGGCGAAATGCTATGGCGGCGACGCCAGTCGAAAGAAAAAACTGTACGTTTAGGACCTTGGTCGAACATATTCGATGGATGGGGCTGCCACGAGGGCTAACTATTTTGTTTTCTCTCATCCTTGCTTTATTCCGTTTGTTATCTATGTTGCAGTCTCAAAAAACAAGCAGAAGGTAAGAAGCGCATGAAGATGATTGGCAGCGTAGCAATCCCTCAAGAAGCATTCCTTGCCATTTTGTCCAGAGATGGGTGAAGGACAGTTTCGGAAAGCACACGATTTCAACAAAAGGAAATTGGTAGGGAAAAAAAAACTTGGTTGTGCAGACTCGAAACGTGACCCCCGTTAACCCGCGGCGGAATCGCACTTCACCAATCATGCCAGTATGCACAACAGAGCCATGTACAGTTGTAACATGCTGGCTATTGGACATGGTGTCACTGTCAGTGGTGGGGGGCAGGCTATTCTACAGGCGAATGAAGGACAGGCGTGTGTAGCCTTGGAGTTGCCACTCCCGCTGTTTATTCCCTTGCTGATGACCCCCCTTTTTCCAGATGAGTCTGCGTTTTATGCTGTTTATATATCCTGCCGGATATCCCTCTGCCAAGGTAGTTAGATGCTTGCGAAGCCTCCCGACCAATTCGACGCCTCGATGTTGGACGTGGGCATTCTTCCTAATTAGAGTAGACCTTCCGAACGTACTCGAATTACTCGAGCTCTTCTGAGTTCTCGTTGCCTTCTCTACCATCTAGACGTGACCGTCGTAATGGCGTGGGAGCGCGGACTGTCGTCCATTACAGTACGCCAACCATGTGCTTCACACACCCCCCAGTCGTCTGAGAGGCATTGTACAGTGCACGAAAAAACTAAAGAGCACCCCCAAATGGTGAATGCATTGGGGTGCCCAAAGTTCCATTCAAATGGAAAAAAAACTGTATAAAAGAGCAAAATTTCGCATTGATCCCTTTATTATTTTGAAATATATCTCCACTTCGGCTACTGTAGAGGGTGTAAGAACTATAGAGCATTGAAACGAAAAGCGCACCAACGGAAGGATTACAAGTGGCTAGTACGATTTCTTACCGCCGCCAGCTTCGATGACATCTAAGCAGCGCTTGTGCATGCTCTTCACAAGCCCATACAGATACTTACGGTCCAATTTCGACCATTCTTCAAGAACTGCAGTTTTTAGATCGTCAACTGTGTTATATTGACGACAACCAGCGTAGACAGCCCTTGAAAACGTTTGGGGAGTGCTCGCGCGCCCGCGCGAGCACTCCCCAAACGTTCTCAATGGGATTGAGGTCGGGACTTCGCGCGGGCCAGCTCATTACGATAATATTGTTAGCAATAAACCATGCCTCCGTTACCTTAGACCTACGGATAGAGGCATTATCCTTCTGAAATACTCATCCATTTCCGTGCATTCTTTCTGCAAAAGGCAGCAAATAGTTAGCAAGCGTTGTAGTGTACTTGGTAGAGTTCTGCATACCAGCAATTATCGCTAAATTTGAAGTAGCAAGTGAAGAAAATGCCCCCCATATCATTAAAGAGCCACATCCCATCTGTCGACGAGACCAAACCTTTCCCTCCTTTCGAAAGTCGTGCCAGTAGTAGAAGAGCCCGTCAGGACCATCGAGATTGAATTTCTTAAGTCTGAAAAGATAACCTGTCCCCATTTCTGCATGTTCCACCCTGCTCTTTCCTTTGCCCACTTTACACGCACTGTTCTATGCTTTGGAGTCAATGGAGAAGCCATTTGCGTACATATGGATGTCCAAAAAAAAACAAAGAAATTTAGTTAACTAAATTTCGAAACGAGGAATTCCTCGTTTCGCTATCCACTGCGTATCCCAGATCGATGGTAATGTCCATAATTCCTTTTGGACACATCTCTTTGAGCCATACGTAGAGCTCGGTGTTCCGTTTCGTAAGGGCGTCTGCGATGTTGTTCTTTCCGGGTATCCAACTTATAACGTCGAGATCTCGAGATTCGAAGCTATTCCTCATCCGCTGCACCGTTTGTCTCAAGCGATATTCCGTACTCTCGTGGAGGGTAGTTATGGTGTCTTAAAGAGCTCGTCTGTTTGCGTTAAGCTCTTGTTTGATTTTCCTGTTGGGGAAGAGTGAGTTGAGCGATGACTTGTAATAATAGCCACGATCATCTCCGTGTGCTGCAGCGAGGATTTCAGCGCCGTACGAGAAAAAACTAACCCGTTTTTGTTTGTGGGATGTCCAGTCAATCGGGTGAAAGATCTCCTGTTCACCACCCTTTGGGATAATGCGTATCCCTGAGACGAGTCCCGCTTTTCCATAATCTCTCTCCCTGGGGTGAGATGCGTCCGTGAATGTGCTGAACATAACTCTCTTCGTGCTCCGAGTCCTGCAGTACGTCAACCATGGCTTCAGCGGAATGAGTTCCTTTAGCATGTCGTTAGCATCGACGAGGCTCCGCACAGACAATCTCGGTAGCCTCTGCTGCATGATTGAGGTCACGAGCGATGCTTGCGGTAGTACACCATTTCCTAGATACAACAAAGTGCCAGCGAGGCTGCCATACTGCTTCTTCTCAGATTCGGTGGCCAGCTCGTCTCTTTGCTTGCTCCTCTGCCGTGATATCGTGATGGGTTTCAGGCGGTCGAGGTACCGCATCATGGACATCCTAATGTTGCCCTGCTGGTCCTGTTCGATCTCACATCCGTTGAAGTGGAACTTGTTGTCGACTACCACTTTTCCGACTTGGAACCGTTTCTCTAGCCGTCGGACGAACTCGTGAATGTAATCTGTGGGTCCGCCTATGATGAACTCATCGGTCACTTTCGCTACGATCAAGACTATCTTGTCCTGTGTATCCCTGCGGATGAACAGTTGACTTATGCTGAACACTCGTTGTAGGTCTCCATCCAATAACATCCAATCCTCCACAGTCTTTTGCCATTGCCTCCCCGCTTCTACGATTCCGTAGGGCAGTTTCGTAAGTCGCCATAGCACGCCGCGCATGAACCCAAATAGATTGTGCCACTCAAGGGGCGGTCGGACATATATGTCCCTTGTGATGGGACCGCTCTGCAAGTAGGCCCCCTTGATATCCGCAGTTGCGAGGCGCATGCCGAGGAATGTGACGATCGACAGTAAGAGTCTGATTACTCCAAGCTGTGCTGTGGCGGAGTCCTTGCGTATGCTGTCTTTTTCATCATCTCTATTTCCGTGCGGGACTACCCTTGACTTGAGATCGTGTTCACCATCCTCCGCGGTCTTTATCTTATACACTACGTGCGAAGCGATAATGTTTGCATCTTTTGGTACGTCGGCTTCATGTGTCTTTTCAAAGGCAACGCCCAATTCGACCGGTACTCCTTCTCAAAGGCTTGCTCGAGGATCCAGGGTGGTGCGAAGCTGAGCTTGTTTCGTGCGACTTGCTTTGATCCCACTTCAGTGTACATCTCTAGGAGGATCCGTGGCTTATCTGACGTCACCTCTGCGCGGTTGTACAGTGGTCGTCTTGTGCTCATGCGCTGCTCGTATTTACCGATGTCGTTATTTGGTCCGCGTTGTGTTGTTCCGCCACTCGTTCCTCGTTCTACTGTTTTTGTCAGTAGGTTCGGAAGATTCTTATCCGTATGTGGCATGTTTGTGTCGTCTGCTGCTTGTGGTTCGGGTTCTACTGTCTCCCCCCATACGGAGAATGGTATCCGAGTTCATACTCAAGGGAGCATGACAGCAACTCCTTTGTCAGTTCTCCTTTGGGTGCAATTCGAACGTCTTTGTACGCTGGTTTCATGGTCGGACCTCTGCAAAGATTGCCGTCTTTATATCTCCGTACCTCGAGGTAGTGCTTGTGTGTCTGCACGACTTGGGCGCGTATCCACTCGTCCTTTTCGTTGTTTTTAGAGGAGGCGTACCATACCCACACATCGTCAGATGGTTGGAAAAAGTCAGGGGTGGGTGTGTTTGGAGTGCGGGATCGGAGGACCTTCTGTTGAGCGCGGGTGGCCATTTGTTCCTTTTGGGCGTCGAGGAGCTCCTGGGATACCTCAGAGTTTGGTATGCCGAGGATGGATGGTTGATATCCTCTCACGAGCTGGAAGGAGCTGAGGACTCGTGACCCTGAGAACATGTTGGAGAGGAATGTGGCACTACTACTGATAGTATCGGGTGTGGCTGTGCTGTTATCGTTGGCCAGTCTCTGCACAATATTCTTAATGGTTCCATTCTTACGTTCCACGAAGCCGACTTTGTTATGTCTTCGTGTCGGACGGGGGTGAAATTCGATGCCGTGGTTGACGGAGAAGCGTCTGAGTGCGGCTCCGTTGTATTCATCATCTGCTGACCCGTGTTTTGGAGTGCCGTGCTTGCATATCCAAAGTCGGTCTATCGCCTCCATGATCGTATTGACGTTCTTTGCGTCGACGATTTCGCACTCCGAATAGCTTGTTCCGGTGTTGGTGATAACGATCAATGTGTACTTGGTGCCGTTCATTTCGATGTACGTAAAATCGATTTGTACCTCTTCGTTGAACGCTTCGTTCACGTGTGTCAACGATATCTTCTTAGACGGCAATGGTTTACCGTGTCTTGCGCATACCTCGCATGCAGCGTCGATATCGTCTATTGCGTCTTCTAGTTCTTCGCTCAAGATACCAGCGTGCCCGCACAGATCTTTGACTTGTTGCGATGGTGCATGGGTGAGTCTATGGATCTGTTTGGCTAGCGTTTTAGGGGCTCGTCTCGCGCGCGTGTGTACTACTAGACGATAGTATCGTCAGGAGTGTACCAATAGCCGTTTGCGGTCTCGGGGCAAGTTCCACTCTCATCCTAATGCAATCGGGGTTTCTTTTATCGTCTGCTGCAATATATGTATTGAATCTTCGCGGGGCGTTGTCGTGTGGTCTTAAGATCTTAATGAACGGCTTGTCCGTGAGGTTATGGCTGTCCGTATGCCTGCCTATGTCTAATCCTATGACCAGTGGTGAGTCTCCTTCGACGATGTCGAAGGTGAGCGACGTCGGTTTCCCCTCTGTATCAGCGATAGTCACGTTCCATGAACAGACAACCTGTTTCGCGTCGAGACAGTCTATGCCCCATCCGTGCATGTATTCGGAGCGGGGCGGTTCAACATTGAGTGTAATTCCGAGCACGTCGCAGATGTGGGTGACTTGGTTTAGCCCGCCGGTTGAAGTAGGAGCTCCTACGTCAAAGATAGGGTTAGGATCGGTGTGGAGCTTCATTGGTCCTAGTCGCGAAAATACGAGTCTGCCTCGCTCTCGCTTTCCTCCTCGTCGCGTCTGGATCTTTTACGCAACTTTTCTGACTTGCGTTTGTCAGGATAGGGGAAACGGACACGTTTCTTACTGCTGCTTTCCCATCGGCGTCTGTTGATCTCCCCGCGGAGATCCCTGATGTCTTGAGCTACGTCTTCGCTTCTCGTATCGTCATCTTCGTCGCTCCCGGGACATTCCGGGTCGCCTCTCCAGTGGTTCTTGCCGCCGCAGGCTGTGCAGTAGCTATTTCGTTTCGGACCGGTTTCTGAAGGGATGTAGCCTTTCTTGTCACGCCGGTTGTTGAAGCGTCTGGGAGTCGATCGGCATCTCTCTTGAGAGCTGCTGCGCGTTCTCTCATTCGAGTGACTTCCTGTCATCATTGATCCCACTTGCTTGATGGGTTCCTCGGTCTCCGGCTGAGATTTGTCGGGTTTATTTTGCGAGTTGTCGCATCGCTCGCGGTTGTTTGGCTTGTAGTCGACCTCGGACTTCATGTCTTTGAGCGCGTCGACTGCCGCATCGAGATTAATTGTGAACGGCACGCGCTCGTTTGCATTCACCGAATCGGATCTGTTATTGATAGCATTCAAGAGCGTTGTCTGACTGGTGATGTGCTGTTTCAGCGCCTGAAGGTTTACGGGATCGATAGATTCACCAGCGGTAGGTGCGGTAAGTGAAATGATGATGTCCTTTGCGGAGAGGGCGTTGGCCTTGATGTCGGAGAAGGTTTTCTCGTTCATCGTGAATGACGTCGTGGTGCTGTCATCTGTACCTTTCGCACTGCCTATAAGAATGCTGAAGATGTTGTTGTAGGTGGAAGCCGGGAGGTTGGCATTTTCCAGCAGTATCATTGCGAAGTTTTGACTGTCTTGGGAGTCAGAGCCTGAGTGACAATGATTGAGGTAAGCCTGTGCAATCTCTCGGAAATGCTCGGCATATGCTGCGTACGGCTGACCTCGTCCTCTTTTGTATTTGTATATCTCTTGACTCATCTTAACGAAACGCCGAACACCGTCGGTGACGGAGTCTTTTGCCACGAGTTCGATAATCTTCTTGATGCTCTCCTTATGTTCTGCATTGGTGAAAGCGGTGCAGTCGTCCTTTTCGAACTTCAGAGCACCGGAAGAGATTCCGCTGTCAAGGACGCGTTGATACGAAGTATCCATTGCGGCGTAAAGTGAGAGTCCCATTGCGCTGGCGATGCCCTTCGCTTTCGAATCTTGCCCTCTTTCGAACATGCGTACCCTCTGCATCCACATACGGACGTCGTGGCGATACTTGTGCTTATCGCTTATTGGTGTGAGTCGCGGGGCTTAAAGAAGTCTACCTGGAAAGCCAGACCTCCTTGGGCCCATAACTGTAACATGCTGGCTATTGGACATGGTGTCACTGTCAGTGGTGGGGGCAGGCTATTCTACAGGCGAATGAAGGACAGGCGTGTGTAGCCTTGGAGTTGCCACTCCCGCTGTTTATTCCCTTGCTGATGACCCCCCTTTTTCCAGATGAGTCTGCGTTTTATGCTTTTTATATATCCTGCCGGATATCCCTTTACCAAGGTAATTAGATGCTTGCGAAGCCTCCCGACCAATTCGACGACTCGATGTTGGACGTGGGCATTCTTCCTAATTAGAGTAGACCTTCCGAACGTACTCCAATTCCTCGAGCTCTTCTGAGTTCTCGTTGCCTTCTCTACCATCTAGACGTGCCCGTCGTAATGGCGTAGGAGCGCGGACTGTCGTCCATTATAGTATGCCAACCATGTGCTTCACAACAGTACAGTTGCAAGGGGAAGGGAGCATTACAGTACGCCAAATTTGCATAAATAGACCCCACCTCATTGCGATAAAAGCACTTTTAACACTGCCTCGAGAAGCCGATACAGGGGGTCTCCTCAATAGTTCGCTTTACAATAGTGCACATGCCCAAAAGTGCACCCCTTTCAGGGATGTCACAACTGTTGCCACGTGTACACCTGTGAACGTGGAGCCGTGCCGATGTAGATGCACACCGCTGTGCTGCGGTTGACGACCACGACCGGACACTCCGACCACCGATGGCGACCACCGCGACCACCGACCTATCATCAACAAGCGCGCAAGAAGCGACGTCAAAAGCTCATATCGGAGCATTTTGTGGCCGGTGGGCTGTGACCTGTAGATGGACCTTTATTAGTTCGCGCTGTCATTAGTGCGTATCTATAGCTGATGGCACGAAAGTGCACTATTGAGGGGTAACTACTGTAGGGCAACACCCATGGTACGCGCGTGCGTGAGCGCGAATCTGAAGCCCATTTCTATCAAACAAAAAAGAACTCCAACTTATCACCCAAAATGTGGGCGAAATTAGCATATGAGCACGAAAACCATACGATACAGCATTTACTACAATGCAAAGTTGGCGGTAAACCGAAAGAGTAACGACGTCAGTGCCTAAGATAGTTAGATACATAAGCAATGCACATTGTGTGTCCATAAAAAACTTCGCATCGCAAGGAAAAATGCCTCGCGGAAAGCTACCGTTAGACCTCGAGAAGGGGCAGGGTGTGGCAATGAAACGGGAGTGTTTGAGCGTCGCGAGATCGCTCGTACGCTTAACAGGTCCCCAGGTGCCGTAAAAACTTTTTGAAGCCCTCAAAGCGGGTTGACGGACGCAAAAGCACTCGCAACGCAACAGAAATGTCTAAGAAGCAAACGCGGCTTTTGCTGCGAGAGGCTAGTAAAGGAGAAAAATCATGCCGGGAGCTAAAGCTAAGCCTAGACATTAGTGTGGTCCTCCGTCTCGTTCAGCAAATACTACGTGACGCACCGCATTTGAAGTACAAAAAAATCTGACGAGTCCGCAGATGCTCCAGAGGCACAAGATTGCCAGACTGGAATGGAGCAAGAAGATTCTGGAGAACGGAAGCGCCTTTTGGCGCCAAGTAATCTTTTTGGACCAGAAAAAGTTCAACTCGGATGGGCCAGATTGGTTGGCATGCTATTGGCACGACTTGAGGCGAGAGGAACAAGTATTTTCGACAAGGCACCAGAGAGCAGCATCTTTGATGATTTGGGGTGCTATCTCTTGCTACAGTACGTCTTATCTGGTCCGTGTTAAAGGTAACATGGACTCTACGCTTTATTGTGAGGTACTAGAGGAGGAACTGCTATCACCTGCTGCTGAAACGCTCGGTGAAGAATGGATATTTCAGCAAGACGGTTCATCCTGTCATCGATCAAACTACATCAAGAATTGGCTTTCGTCGAAACATGTCAAGTTATTGGGGTGGCCAGCAAAGTCACCGGACTTGAACATAATCGAAAATGTTTGCGGCTTGCTTGCCCGCCGTTTTTACGGTCATGGACGTCACTTTAGCAACCTGGAAGACCTCGCTGATAGAATCATAGATTGTTGGAGTTCTATTTCCGAAAAGTACCTGAATAAGCTCTACAAATCTATTTCTCGGCGCCTTATGGAAATACTAGAGAAGAAAGGTGGCCCTACGAAGTATTAACGCTTCACAGTAAACATTGCAAGTTACTGTACCATATGGTTTTTAGTGTTCATATGATAATTTCGCCCACGTTCTGGGGGATAACCTGGAGTGCCTTTTTTATATAAATGGGGTTCAGATTTGCGCTCACCCACGCGCGTACCATGGGTGATGCCTTATCGGCTTCTCGAGGCAGTGTTAAAAATTCTTTTATCGCAATGATGTGGGATGTATTTATGCAAATTTCGCGCACTGCACAAGGGCTGTAGTGTGCGGGCAAGAATACTGCAATCAATGTCCTCCCAACGTTCCCATCAGCAGCTTGAAAGAAATATACGGGGGGAGGTAAACAATAATTTACTCACAACAGTTAACTTTAGCACAATAATCATGGCAGTTGGCTATAATATTTTGCAGAGGCGCGTTTGTAGAATCTGATCAAGCACCCGGTCCGCCAGTCACCTTTTGTAACGCCCTGCGCTCGCACGGCTAGCTAAGGATCGAGATGCATACAGCACGATACCTCGGGGCGTAGCAGGATCGATCCCGTAGTGCGAGCCTGCCGCAGCGGTGAGTGGACAGCCACCTCTGAGGCTGCGATACTGGTTGCATAACCTTTGTACGAGCTAACCCTGTGCTACAAATAGTAGACGACTTTTTTGAGTACCGAACGGGTTTTTTCCCTGGTTTGATCAATCCTCATAGTTAAGAGCTCAAAGTATGTTCATTCGAACCGCTTTCCTGTTCTGCTTCTACGCATATGTCCCTCATCAGACCGAGTGCAACAAAATCGGTGTGGGGGTTTTTCTTTTTTTCTGGACCACTCGGAACACAGATAACTCCGTGGGATTTATAGACTGCACAAAAATACATATGAGCATATGTGGAGGAGAGAATGCGCTACAGCGCGCTTGCTACTCCGGGCAGAAGCGGTTCCACTGCCCCATATTCTAACTATTACAACCCGTATTGTTCTCGTTTCCCACATGCTTGGGCACGAGGTGAGTAGGGGCTACGACATCAATTTATTTAGACAAAGCAGCCTGAATGAGGAACTACAGTCCTACCTCATGGTTGAAGGTGTGCAGTACTGTATTTACGGAGATGCAGCTTACATGCTGGGGCCCTGGCTGCAAGTAGCTTTCGTACCACAAAGTGCCTCCGCGGAGCAATTACTGTACAATAAAGGAATAAGTGCAGCAAGAGAAGCTGTCGAATGTTCATACAAAGATCTGAAACAAATCTGGTCCCCGCAAGATTTTAAGCGCATGTTACGGGTGCGGAAAGCTCCTATTTCTATTCCATATAACGTGGCTGCGTCGATATGGAACATCTTAGTTTGCATGCATCAGAGCAGTGTTCATGTCACCAGCTAAATCTCGTGCAAACCGCTTTCTTTAGAAAGATACTTGAATAGAAACAACTAACCACACTCTAGCTTCTTAACTAAAGCACTCGGCATGGACAGATTATGCGTTCGTTTTAGGTCCCCACCTTTCTTTTCCTCCTTTTCTAGGTCAAACGGACGTTCCCGTAGCTCAACGCGCTTTTCCTTCACCGCAAGTAGTCGCAAGTTCTTTTGATGCGCCTTTTGCCAGCGCTCACTTTCTCGAAGTTTGCGAGCCTTGCTGTACTCGCGCTTTTCATCTTCCAAGAGCATATGCTTGCTATCATTTTCACGCTGCTCTGATATGTTTTAAGTGGTGGCGAAGCGGTCCTCGTCGTCCGATTCAACTGCGGCTGCTTTCCTTTTTCGTTGCTGCTTCTGCAATCCCTCCTCCCCAGAAGCCTCCTTCTCGTCCTCCGCAGAACCAATACGTACATATTTCAGTGCATTTGAGCGAATAGTCTCCCCTACAAGGCGCAGACGACGGTCCAAGTTTGTTTTCTCATCTCTTTCAGACCGCCTTTCATCCTTGAATTCATCTACAGTAAGCACTATATCGTCTAACAACAGCTCGCGTTCGCCTTGTATCTCAATAATTCCTAATGCAACAACGTTCTCCTTTACAGCAATGCGGTGATCGGAGACAATTTTCTTGAAGCCGTCGTTCAGGGTCTTCCAAGAGGGCTGACACATTCGCGGCAGCGCTGCATCTGGTGGTGAGGCATTAAAAGCCCCAGCGCTTCTTTGAAGCGATTTTGCGATGCACCGTGAGGTGGCAGATGACCGTCGACACCTTTTACCGCTTTTAGGGAGTAGAATGTCGAAGGTAGAAGAGAAGGGCATTCGCCGGCTCTTCAATCCAGTAACTGCAATTGATCTTGAAGAAACGGCGGGCGAGGTGTTCGTCGACGGTTTGTCGGTCCCTGGGTCAGAAACTGAAGCCATCTTGGCCCCAGAAATGTGAGGTCTTAACAGGCAGCAATACACCCCAATGCACTAGGTGGGCCCTCGCGCAGCACTGAACAGCTATACGGCGAATAGATGATGGAAAAAGGGGCTACGCTTTCGGGGCGGATTGCCCAGATTTTCGACTGCTGGAGGGAAGCACGATGGCGCGAGAAAGGGACTCAGAGGAGGTGGAGGTGACGCAACCGCGGAGCAGGATGCAGAACGACTCAGGATCGTTTCGGTGGAAGAGGAGCACGGGTGTAGTATTGTGGGAGAGCACGCCGGAGATCCAGAGAGGAACGTTGGCGACGGCACAGTAGCGCGGGTAAAGACGTAGCGTGCCCTTCAGGTCTAGAATCTGGTTCGGAGAGTGAGCGTGAGTCAGGGGAGGAGATCGCGTAGAGGGTCGGTTGGTAGCACAAATTGCGAGGCAGGGGATAGTGAAGAGGGCGGGGAGTCCCTCGAGAAAAGGGCGGGGAGTCCGTCATGAAAGGGGTGAAGAGGCCGCTTTGAAAGGAGTGGGAAGTCAGTCGTGAGAGGGGTGGGGAGGGATGGTGCGTATGGTGGGTATGGCGATGGGGAGAACGGGACGGGGGACTAGTCGGTGGCGTATGTGATATGTCACTGTAGAGTACATGCCGTGCACGCCAAATAGGGCGAAATGCACCGCCCTGAACAGGTCCATGTCGAAGGGTGCTCTGGTTGTACTTCTTTTTGCTTTCGCTAACTCGTCGATACAGTATTGCGAGAATGATTTTGCTTCTTCAGCCTTCTGGGAGACGCGTACAATGAGTGGCATTCGTTTCAAAACATTTGGCCAGATATTGAATTCATTTTTTTGCGTAAACCCTCTATAGTTGAACTGTGAAAAACAAGAGCAGTTTTCGTCATGCGAAGCACAATATCCCAGACAGAAGACGTGTACTGTTTCCTTTGGTACTGCAGTAGATGATTTTTGAGAACTTTTAGAATGAGTGTTCCTCATCTTCCTTATTAGTGGTCATCGTCAAACCCTGAAGTGCACTACATCTCGTGGCATTTCCTCACCATGTACTGATGCTCACGAAAATTAGCCTCAAATTACTAAATTTGATGTCCTACTTCGACAAAAAGGACTGTTTACTACCCTGAGGTAAACTACATTCGGCGACTAGAGCACCTCCTACGAGTTTATTGCTCTTGATGCTGGTCGGAGGCTAAAATCAAAAGCTCTTTTCTCTGCAACTGACGGCTTTGAACGCTTTAAGGTACTATGGCTGTGCTAATCATCCCAGCAAGACAAGCAAATTGCCTGCTTGCACGTTTCAAACCACTGTGTTTGACGTGGTCCTTTTCGTTTGATCTTTAGTTTCCCATCTTTCAAGCCACGTAAACACCAGCTGCAGATAACACAGTAAGTTACCGGACCATAGATGCGCTTGTGTGCAATTGTCATCAGCAAGCTTACTGCTCTAGAGCCGAAAAAGGCCTTTTGTCATATTTGGCGATGCATACGGTTGTGCCGTTGTTATTAAATCTTACTTCAATGAATAGAAGCGGTAAGAATGAGATGCTCCTACTGGCATTTTGATGTGATACCGCACGCCAAAAGCTCAATGGATGGCTGTCAATTAAAAACAGCCATGCCATACCGAATTCGATAAATTAAAATTAAGATTTCAGAACCTATCTTCTGCTATTGACACGTGCTCATGAGTACGTAACTGAATTTCACTCAGATGCCAAGCTAGAGCTCAGAAAAGGCGGTAGTTTGATATATCAAGCTACCGCCTTTTCTGAGTACTGCATATATATGCAGTACTAGTTTCAGTACCAGATCCGACTCTCTGCACGCCCCTCTGCCGCAGTCCTAAACCACAAAGAATCCTCTTTTCTGACAGCTTCCTTTCTGCGAGTTGCGTGCTCGGTTGAAATCTCATCCTCAGTAAGTGACGTCACTTCTGCCACAGTTCTGACCCACCACGCATCCAATTTTCTGACAGTTTCCTTTCTGCGAGTTGCGTTCTCGGTTGAAATTTCATGCGGAGACAAGAGTGCGCTTCAAACGTTCGGTAAGTGAGCGCTTTCGGATGCGACGAATAATCGGATCCTACATATGCATCTCTAGGCAATACCGTTTCGCGATCACCTACAAAGCATAAACGTAAGTTCGCACATTCTCAAACGCATTGAAAGTGTCGAAGTACTGTTCTGATCAAGCCTCACAGCGTTCCTTGTCTCACTGCTGGTCAACCCTCCCGTCGCCTAACTCAGGATCAGCTAAGCCATCATTACACCCTCCTTGGTCCCTCAGCATTCCAATCCACCATCGTTGCATACTTTGACCGTAACAAACCTCTCCCTGGTATGTTTCTTGGCGTTTATTACTCTATAGAACGGAAGCGTAGTGAAACACTGCCGCGGTATATCGGTAATTGGACGGGGTAGATGTAGTGTATGTAGCCGTAACAACAGTCTTTGGTTGCTACAAATAATTTGGTGCGACCCCCGCTGGAACCGCCAACGGTTCCACTGTTTCCGGACCAGCGAGGTGACATCACTTTGCCAGAAAGGCGCTGGACTAACATTTTATTGACGGAGAGTAGGTCGGGGCATAACGTCTAGTGCTGCAATGAAGCTGCGAAAGGAGACATATTTTCAATGCCCTGGATTAACAAAACATATTCGTCCGTGGTTGCGCAGACGCAGCGATGCTCACCGTCTCATCATTACCTCAATGTAACAAAACGTTTCCTTGCGAGAGCTACCCATGTGCAGCGCCAGCCAGCCATCTACCGCCACGGGCCATGTAGAGCCGCTGTGCCATAACTATGCTGCTTTCCAGCCAATGGCGTTATTGGTAAAAAATGTACGAAATCCCGACATGAAATCAGCAAGCGCTGCTACATTTATGACACCTTTTTTGCTGGCCCGGACCAAAATATTTGCGCGCAATTTTTATTGCCTCGGATAGGCTGATTTGACCTTGATGGTCACAGGAAGTTCCTGTGCACCGCACGGAAAGGCCTCATTTTTTCCTTGAATTTTAAAAGTCGACTTCGCCCCCAGCTTCATATTCTTCCCACCCATCAGTATGTCATTGACGGTCTCTTGCTGTGTAAGAAGAATTGTGATTTCCTGTAGAGCTTTGCTCGGTCCGTACGCCCGCATACGCAAGGAGTTGTTAACTATTCTGCCAAAGAATTTGAAGTGTTGGAATCGGCAGTACGCTGCTGAACAGCACCTACTCTGCTGGCACAACCGCTAGCCTCCATCGTTCATCTTCTCAGCCGCCACCGCTTTTGCACGGTCTCTCCTAGTGAGCCACTTGTTAGATAGATCGAACTTCATTGGCCACAGCTCGGTCACTCCCCGGAAACGCTTTACATCCTCCACATAAATGTGCAGCTATGCACGAATCGCACACATGAGATGTACTTGAATGGAATGGGTATTAACAACACCACTCTCACAGAAGAGGTCCCTAGTGTCTCGTACTTTAACTTAAATTTTCTTGTTAGTAAATTGATCACATGGCTGCAAAAAGTATGAGGTATTTGCAGGCCTTTGTACGACGGTACACTTGTTAGCAAAGACCAACTCCAACCACTCTAATCCCTTTTTCGACGCCTGCATGTCCAGAAGAAGAACGTACTGTCCCTCGGAGAGGTTTCGTGGCACAAATCTATTCAAATGTACTATAAATAAAGGTACAATTTTTGGATCCATTGAATCTTTATGTGTCATGCTCACAACAGCATCTTTTGGGAACTACTCCTTCTCGTAAAATTGTAGCACGGATGTGTCTTTGAGCTTGTGCACGTCTTTCTGAATTGGCTTGTACCAGGCCGTCATTTGCCTCACTCCAGCGACAATGAAGAACGGAGGACGAATCATGCCAGATGCCGAAACTGCCAAAACAGCAGTTATATGTTTCCCACAGC
Source organism: Chondrus crispus (assembly GCF_000350225.1). Taxonomy (NCBI): domain Eukaryota; phylum Rhodophyta; class Florideophyceae; order Gigartinales; family Gigartinaceae; genus Chondrus; species Chondrus crispus. Next base: position 43,151 of record NW_005179010.1, on the reverse strand, counting down.
CGTTCCGTAGATTTGTTGAGACAAAGCCATCGTGGTGCGACAGCGAAGAGCAGAGGACTTTCCTTTTGCGTCCGAACTCAACAGAAGCATGGGTCTCATCCATGTTCCTCAGACGATGTCCGTCATTGAAAATCCCGGGGAACTCGTTCTCGACGCTTCGCAGAGCATGCTAATATGTCTTCACATGCTCATAGTTATCTCCTCGAAGCTTCACCAAAGCTTTATTCTCAGCTGAGCGAACTGTTATCTACGGGTGTCTTGCACGAAAGGCGCTTATCGCGCCATCACAGGGTATGCCATTCGCAAAACAATTTGTCCGCCCATCCGGCGCAATTCGACCCATCTGATACTTGTGGTTTGCTGTGGTGCCAGCAAATCCTCTTTGAGCTGCAAAAGTACCACGCCTGAGGGCCATGTCTTCCTCTTCACTGGACAGAACCGTCCTGGCTCCGGGGCGGCAGTTTTCGCTCAACAGTTTGTCCATGCTTATGTCCTCCTTTTTCATAAGGGCCTTCCTGATATTTTCGACGAAGCCCTTTTTAACTCCACTTTTTTCTCCAACCTTGCGAATGGACCGCTTCGTGTTACAGAGCAGGTCATAGGACTTTTTTCGACACTTTGAAACTGTCTCATAATGATCCTGTTGAGTCCGTTGCAAAATTCTTTCTCGTCGGAGAGAATACGGCATGATGACCTCAGGGAGTGATAGTGTCGAAATTGGCACGATGACGTCATGTTGGGGGAGTACCGTCGTATCACAGCCAAGATTTGTAATTTGTACAAACCCGACGCCGCAGGTTCATTACCGACACACGCCTACACGTGTGCCTTACAGGCCGACAGACTACAGGTGTGTCTTACAGGCGGACGGACTACAGGTGTGCTTTACAAATGGGCGAACTCCACGTATGCCTTACAAATGGGCGAACTACACGTGGGCATTACAGGCTGACGACGTACTGTATACATTACAGCCCAGAGGTTGTATATGACAAGATACAGTAGTAATGGCATAGTACAGAGCATTGCGTAGTAGAGTACAGTAGTGCAGCAGACCGGACATTGCCCAAGACCCCGCGACCGCGCTTATTTCAGCGACGGCGCCGGGCAATAGCAGTAAACAGTCAAGGATCTTTTGGGAATGGATTTCCTTCGAAGGTGGGACACCGCGTGTCAAGACAAGCCTCTGACTTAGGCAACATTGTCGGCATCTGGCTTGCGACGTTTCCCTGGCTTCTATTGCCTTTACCCTTTCCTTCTACTCTCCTCAGTCTTTGCGACTACGCGGATTAAGACTAGTCTCTAGCCTAGGCGTATTACTGTGACACGACCCATTTCCCTCCCTCTATATTGTCAGGTCGCGGGCTACGACAGGCCTCTAGTCTTTGTGGCACTACTGAAATCTGCCCCTCTCGTTTCATCCAGGAGTTCCCGCTACTCTGCGCTCCGCCCGTGTCTGACACTAGTCTGTAGGCTCGGGTTCCCCTTTTTTGGGTGTGTTCGTGCGCAACCCCTTCCAGTACTAGTCCCATTCCGGGTCCGCACCTTGACCAGTACGTCGTGCTTTTACAGTCGACCGACGTAATTTCCCTCTGCTCTACCACAGTCCGGATCTACCGCGGGACACGCCCTATTGGTTGTTACTTCTTCCTCGAGCTAGCTCATAGCTGGCGACCGCCACTATACGACAAGTACCACTTGTCTTTTGAAGTACCTTTGTGTTTTGTTTTCCCGCCAATCAACTAACTGTTACTGCACATTCCAATTTGAGTCGTACAGAGCAAATTACGCCAATTGTCCATAATTAATACTTTGTCCATATTCAATACTTCATGAAGGGTAGGTGGAGCCGATACGTTATCATGCGGGCAGACATCAAGAATAGGTTCTACGTATACGGCGCATTGTCACTGGTAAATTTTATCATATGCTAGGGGAGCCGATACGTTATCATGCGGACAGACATCAAGGAATCACACTGGGGTGGTGGCGGATAAGGCTGACCCATGATAAGGCATGCGGGCAAGGGTCGCTGAGGCGACAGAAGACCTAATTGCATAACTAATGCGTTGGGACAAGCGCAGTTTGGCGATACCAAACGTCGTGCCAGTGCCAGTGGCAATCCTGGGCGCAATAGATTCCAGAACAGCGGTGGTGCGAGCGCTCCATGCACTTAAGGTGCCGAAATCCAAGGGAACGAAATGATAATCAAGACAGGGAAGCGGGGCAGTGGAGTCGAAGTGTAGGACAGCGCGCAAAGTGCGCTCATGCGCGCGAAGCTTGGTAGTGTGTGCTGCATCGGCAGCACCAGCGATGGAGAGAGTAGCACGATGGAGGAGAGCAGCGGTGTAGGGATTGCGCACGGTTACGTCGTACGCGGTTGGCCAGTCGGGTATTGACCCGGGGGGTGGCGGGGCAGGCTGCACAAGCAAATCAGCAGGACGGTAGGCTGTCCTGGAGATGTGCAAAGGGACTTCGCGGTCGCACTGGAGGCCGCCCGCTCGAAATGCATGCCGAGCGTGAGTGTTCCGAACAATGTTATGTCGGTGCATAACGCCGTATCCGTGCTTACAGTTGGCAGCATCATCCCCGCGCGCATCCATTGCGCGGCCGCAATAGGAACACAGGAGCTGTATGATAGAGTCATCATATACTGGTGCATCTAGATGTTTTCGAAGCGTAATTGACCATACAGCACTTGAGACCCTTGAGGTAAGGGAGGGGTGCGCACACAGAAAATCGGCTGCTCCTGGCGCCTGTAAGGATTATACTGTGCGCGCCGACGAATTCACACTGTGGTCAGACGGGTTGGGAAGGCGGTCCAATTCTGATTTTTGCCAATATTTCGGGAGAATGCACCGTGGATCGCCTGAAATAAGGTAGTGTGAACACGCTCAGATCGGTCCAGCAATGCATCCGGTTCAAAGGGGCCAAGCGATGAGTGTACAGTGTAGCAAAGAAACCCCCAGCGGCGGGGGGGTGTATCTAACAGTCTGACGGTGACCCTGGATCGGCGGAAGACGGGGGACTCCTCCTGCTCACGGAACCGGGCGCGGCCCCGGTAGCAGTGTGGTAGAGCGGGTCGGGGTAGGTCGTGCGCACGCACGAGCGGATCGACGCCTCGACGCCCCGGAGAAGCGCTGGGTGACGTACCAGCGCTGACGGGCGGAGGCGGATCCCGGCTCGCTGGCGTGTCGGCGCGACCCGACCCATGCCCATTCCTAACTAAAAGGCGCGCGCGGAGGTGTCGCGCTAATTAGAGTAAGCTGGAGGATTACTCGGCGGTCATGGATCGTGCCCAAGCTACCTTGGTCCTCTCCCGCCGGCGCCCTCCCTCCCATTTAATATACATGTCGAAGTTATCATACTATAGTACAGTACCGCACTACTGTACAGCGCGGGCCGCCCCGCACTGTAATACTGTAAGTCACCGAGCTGGCAGCACACGTTTCGTACACGTGTGCTAACGCGCGCACGCTGTAAGGTCCGTACATTACAGCCGTATATCTAATTGCAAATCTAATATATACAATAGTCGTCGGCGATTATGCCACATACAGAAAGGATACCCCGACACTGTACTTCAGGGTTCAGCGAGCCGAACAGGTGTACGAGATTCTTACATGCCAATCTTCTGTAGAACGCTACTGTAGGATTTGATGGGCCACTGACTCGGATTGGTGCTGCTTCTATGAGGCTTGCAGCATGAGCAGCATGAATGAATGGCTATAACAATGAGAATCCGTGCCTTCCAAGCCGAAATGGGACGCTAAGTTGTGAGCACATTGATGGTGACAAATGAACGTCGTTAAAGCGAGAATATGCGTCATTCTGCAACTCATCAAAACGAATAGTGGCAGCCATAGACATGCGAGGAGGGGTGAGGCGGAATTAACTTTGGCATCTAAGGAAGGCTTAACGAATTCATCTGTTCCAATGGGCACCTAAAAGTGATAAACCTCCATCGTTGGAAACTTGTGAAGGAAATTGCTGCGTTAGGGAAGTGAGAGAGGCTTGCAGGGTCGTCGGCCAATATGCCCTGCATTTAGAGACATTCATATGAAAACCAATGTCATGGCCACGTTCTTGTAGGATGCTTAGTGCTCGGGTTACCTCTGGGATAGTACTGATAGGCGTCCCGTCATCAATGTCCCACTTATTTAATAAAAGGTGACACTCTTCACTTATACGACGAATAAGGGGCTGCACTGCAAGCGATAAAAGGAGCATACTTGCAGGGTACCCTTGTTGGGTGCCTTCTGGAGTTTTTAGGAGAATTGGGGGAAGACCGCAAAATAATATCCGTCACAGTGCGCCTGTAGATTAGGTTCATAAAATGGGCGAGACTGGGTGTTTGGAGCGTCATACGGTTCAGCATAGAGTGCCGTGAGAACGTGATGAACGCGTTACGAGCATCCACGAACACGAGTACATAGGTTGCGTCCCAGCTGTGTCTTGTCATGAGCATATGGAAATCGTGGACAATTGTGTCCATGCCAGAGTGGACGCCGTTTGCCAACTGTTCAGGCGCCAAGCGGTTGCGAGTGCTTTGAATCGCTGCTGGTAGGGTGGCTTTAGTGACAAGGCGGCGGAGGGCCTGTCCCACAGCGATGGGGCGGATGTTTCCAGGGCGGGGCTGGAAGGGGATTAGGGTTGACGCGGCAAGAAGCGGGGCGGTAAGATGTGGGAGATTGCCCTGCCAAGCCTTTGGACGAGCCGCGTCAGGACTGAGAGTCCCGTGATTCTAGACTCCGGGCTGACGGACGTCCGAGCGAGCAACTGTAGAAGCCGCGGAGAAAGACGGTCGGGGCCTGCTGCGGATGAAGGGTTGAGTGAGCGCGCGGCGCGGAGGACTTGGCCCTTGGTAATATCAGGGGATGGGAGGGAGGTCAGACGGCCTGAGCGGCTGGGTTGGAGCCGCTGGTGAGGGATGAATGGCACAGAGTGCGTCGTGTGTATCATGGGCATCGAAATCTGCTAGCGGCTTGTCCGTGAGGGCGCTCATTGCTTGACTGTACTGAGCGTCAGAGGCCATCCGCATTGCGCGGCTGATGCGACGTCGGGATGAGCCAGAGTGCTGGAATCGTCGGCCGTCACGCGCGTGCCAGTCTCTTTCGTTGTGTCGGGCAGCAAAAGCTTCATGCCACAATTGGGGCCATTGGAGTCCTGATGTCGCTCGACGTGTGCGTTCGCGCAGGGCATGGTGCTGCCCATTTAGCGCTCGCCAGCCTGGCTCGCTGCGGAACGTGTGGCGGAGAACAGCAGTGCGCAGGACGTGAAGTCGAACAAATGCGCGATGGGTCTCCTGAGGTTCAGTTGTGGCTGCGGCAGCCCGGAAGAGCTTGATCAGGAGGAGAGTGAAACTGTGGAGGCACGGGGCGGGGATTGCGGGGTATATCTGGGAGGAGCGTAGAGGACAGAGGAGTAGTTCTTGGACTGTTGGAAGGCGCATTGCGGTGTAAATTTATTGCAAGGGGTAGGGATGGCCGATGCTATATCATAGGCATTGCGTGTGCGTAAATTTAGTCCAAGGGGTAGGGATGGCCCATGCTATATCATAGGACAGGCTTCAAGGAATTACACCTGGGTAGGGCACGATGAAGCCGGCCCATGAAAAGGCATGCGGGCGAGCGTGGCTGCGGCAACGCTTGACCATATTGCGTAACTAAGGCGCTGAGACAGTCTGGAGTTGGCAGTACCGAGCGTTGTACCGATGCGGATGGCTATTTGATGAGCGGGGGAGTCGAGCTCCGCTACAGTGTGGGCGCTCGGGGCGCCTAGGGTATCGAACGCTAAGGGAACAAAGTGCCAATCCAAGGGGCGAAGCGCCGCATCCGCCACTTCAGCAGCCCCGGCCATGCGTCGAGCAGCCGGGACGAGAGCCCCTGCGAGATATGGGCTGTGGATAATGACATCGTAAGCGTTACGCCTTTCTGGGAGAGCGCTCGCGGGAGGCGGAGCAGGCTGGATGAGGGTGTCGTCAGGACGGTGAGTAGTGCTCGGGATGAGGAATGGCACTTCTAAATCGCAATGCTGGCCGGCGGCGAGAAAAGCATGCCTCCCCAGAGCATTGCGCACGGTGTTGTGGCGATGCACGGCACCAAACCCGTGATTGCACATAGCGGCGTGGTCCCCGCGGGTATCCATGGGACGGCGACAGTGTGAGCAGACAGAGGAGGGGCGTGATGGAGTCATCGTAGACCAGCGTATCGAGATGGCATCGTAGCATTACGGACCATGCTTCGCTAGAAACGTGGGACGTAAGGGGGTGGGCGCAAAGAAATGAGGCGGCACCGGGCGCGCAGAGAGAGTTGTACCGCGCTCTGCGGCCCACAGACACGGCGGCATGGTCAGAGGGGGACGGCAGACGGTCCCAAGGAGACTTTTTCCAGTACATGCGAGCGAAGGCGCCATGGAGTGCCTGAAATATGGTTTGATGTACGCGTTCGGGTCTGTCCAGCAAGGCGTCAGGCTCAAATGGTCCAAGAGGCGAGTTTGTGGATAGAACACCCCGCGTGCGCATCTCTGGGTTGATGGACGTGAGGACGCTGACGGGGTGACGACGTGACATACTGCGGTCGAAAGAGACGGAAGGATTTGCAGGCCCTTGAACGTGAATGGAGGCGGCCTCGAGAAGGCTTGCTGCGTACGACGCATGTACGAACGGGGTCAGAGTAGTGCGCCCATGACCCCCATGCGTAGAGGGAGTCGGATTTGAGTAGACATAGAGTGGGACAGTGGCATGTCATTAAATCGCGAGTACGTGCCCCGCTGTAAGTCGTCAAATCTTACAGCGAGCTGGAGGGACACCGCGGGAGGTGTCAAGCGAAACACATGCTACACCTTGCAGACAGATCTTGTCACCCGGTGCATGTGAAACCGGACGCGTGCGTCGGGGATATCATCTAGAAGCTTAAGTGAGTCAGTGACCGACATGATATTTGCGCCTAAGAATTTCTTAATGTATGCTCCTGTTCCCAGACGACCGCCAAGGAGAGCAATACCGCCGTCTTGTGTCACGGTTAACGGGAAGGAATGTATAATGGTTTGGAGAACAGCGGGGATCGTGGAGGGCCAATATGCGCGACATTTCGAGACGTTCATGGAAAACCCGATGTCAGGGCCGGAAGTTTTTGAGAATTCTCAGCGCCTTGGTCACCTCGGGTATTGTTCCTACGAGAATACCGTCGTTAGCGTACCATCAATTTAGCGAGAGATTGCACTCTCTGCCGATTGGCCTCACGAGAGGCTGCACAGCGAGCGAAAACAGGAGCATTCCATCAGGGTCTCCCTGCTGTGTCCTTTGACGGTTCATCAGGAGGACTCGAGGGGAAGACGGCAGAACGAGATCTGGTACAGAGCGACCGTATATCATATTTAGGAAATCGGCCAAGCTTGGAGTCTGCTGCTTTAATTTGTTGATCATGGCTTGTCGTGAGAAGGTATTAAATGCGTTACTCGCGTCAACGGAGACGAGGACGAAGTTTGGGTCCCGGACGTGTCTGGCCATCCGCATGGTAGAGTCATGGACTATGGCGTCTAAGCTAGACGGGACGCTATTAGTAAGCTTCCCTGAAGCAAGGAGATCCCTTGTGTCATCGATGCCTGCGTGGAGGTGAGTTTTAGTCACAAGTCGACGCAGAGCTGTCCCGACCGCTATGGGTGGATTTTGTCCGGGCGGAGTTAGAGTGGGATCAGGGTGGGAGCTGCAAGTAAGGAAGCGGTGCAGTCGGGCACGTCTCTGCGTGCCGGACGCTTGACAAGACGAGTGAGTACCGACAACCCCGTTATGCTGGATTCGGGGCTCACAGAGGTGCGAGCCAGCAACTGGAGAAGGCGTGGAGACAGGCGGTCCGGCCATGTAGTGGAAGAAAGATTTGCGGTCGGGGGGGTTAGTTTTTTCAATGCATGAGGGGTGCGCTTACAGAGACATTAGCATATATGAAGATGAATTGTACTTCTATCGGGTAGGAGATGTCCGCAGCGTGCGTCGGTATGCGAGAAAGGATAGCAGCGACAACACTAGACTATATAGCAAAGCTGACACGTTGTTGGATGCGTGATTTTGCAGTTGCAATTGTACAAGAGTTCTGGAGGGCACTGAGCTTAGTGTGATCTTCAATAACGTGTACAGTAGACTGAGAGGGGGCTCCCAGTGCGTCGAAGGAAAGCGGTTGAAAGTGCCAGTCAAGAGGCGGCGGACGATGGTCGTCCTCAATAAGGAGAGCGTGGCGGATAGTGCGCTGGAGGGCTTTGCTCTTCTTTACAGATGCGGCGTCGGCGGCTCCGCCGCGATGACGGGCGGCATGGTATAACATTCCGCGGCGAAAAGGGCTACAAATCGTGACATCATAGGCTGTGGGTTGGTCAGGACGTAGTGCAGGAGCTGGAGGTGGTTGGACGAGAATATCTGCGGGACGGGCGGCGGTGTTGGGAATCAGAAAGGGTACTTGAAGCGAGTAGGCGAGGTCAGCGACTCGGAATAATTGCCTAGCGAGGACGTTCCTGACGGTGTTATGCCGGTGCAATGTACCAAATCCGTGGATGCAAATGGTCGCGTGATCACCGCGGGCATCTATAGGCTTGGGGCAATGAGCACATCGCAAAGGCGATATGGAATCGTTGATGACAGGGGCGTCAAGGTTCCGACGTAACATCGTAGACCAAGTTGAGTTGTGGACCCGAGAGATGCCGGCCGGGTGTGGAGTGAGAAAACTGGTGGCCCCTAAGGAAAGCAGGGAGTTGTAGCGTACTCGTTTGCGTAGTGAGGCTGCACTGTGATCACCAGGGTTGGGGAACGACTCCCAGAGGGGTTTTTGCCAGTAAGAACTAGCTGCTGCACTGTATTGCGCCTGAAGTAAAAAGGTGTGTATGCGTGCAGGTCGCGCCAGTAGCGTAGATGGTTCAAGGCATCAGAAGTCCGATTCCGCCATCGCGATGTGTGCAGGTTGAACGAATGAAGGTAAATTTCGAAGAACGACCCGTAACGGGCTTCTTTCAAAACGCTGATATTGAGAGACGGCGGGAAAGTGGGGACCTTGTAGCCGTGCTTGAACGGTATCGATGAGAGTAGCATCGTATGAGGCGTGTATAGTAGATCCCAATGAGGTGAGGCCGTGGCCTCCGTGTGAAAATCGCGGCCGTATTTGGGCACAGATTCTGGGCGACATAGTCACACCATTAAAGCACGCATAGGCTTCGAGTTGGTCACGGTCGAATTGTTGTGCAAACGGTATCGCGAAATCCGGGGGGACCAACCGGAAGAGGTGCTGCAAGCAGTATGCAGAAGCCGACACCCGATGCAGGTGAAAACGCATGCGGGCCTCGGAGATATGGTCGAGATGGGCAAGTGCAGTTTTGCCATGGTTCAAAATTTCCCGAATGTACTGTGCCATATAGTTTGGTGACCCGATGGGGTGCCAATCAGATCCACACCGCCTTCATCGATGAATCGCAGAGGACCCAGGAGGGGGCTGAAGAGGTCAGGGTGCTTGTTTGGAAAGAAGACGCGTGTCTTCGAAGGGTTGAAGAAGAATTGGAACCTGGGCCCCTCTTTAGTGATGATATCAAGGGCTTTGGAAACTTCGTCAATCCGCCCAATGATAGTTCCGTCGTCCGCATACCAGCGGTTCAGTAAAAGGTCACACTCGCGTGAAATGAGGCGCGTGAGCGGCTGGAGTGCAAACGAGAACGGAGCATGCTTGCAAGTTCCCCTTGTTGTGATCCTTCTCGGCTGTGGAGTACGGTTGGCGGGCATGAAGGCAAGACGACGGGGAAGGGGGCGCGGGCGTAAACTATATCCAAATATCGTGAGAACGATGATGCTCGAGTGGGCAGCTGGTAGAGGACTTGTTGCCGTGAGAAATTAATGAATGCATTGAAAGCGTCAATGGACACCAATAAGTAGTGTGGGTCGTTGCCATGGCGTCTTACTAGCATGCGTGCTTCGTGTACGATAGCGTCAATACCGTTGGGTATGCCATTTGCCATTTGTTCAGGAGAATGGTGGTCCCGACAGTCGTCGATGGCGGCAGGAAGAAGTAATTTTGCGACAAGCCGGCGAAGGGCTTGCCCAATAGCGATCGGGCGTATTTTCCCGGCTGGGGTTGCAACGGAAGAAGTGTCTCCGCACTGGCCAGTGGGATTGAACAGGGTGGGAGGAAGACGCGAGCCAGGCGGCTGACGAGGTAGGTTAGCGCCGAGAGACCGGTGACGCCCGATTCGGGGCTTATGGGAGTGTGAGCCAAGAGGTGAAGCAATTTCGGGGACATGCGATCAGGGCCCGCTGCCGAGTTTGGATTGCGACGACGAAACGCACGCAAGACCGCCTCCTCGGTGACTTTGGGTGGTCGAGGATGTGCAGAGGGTGGCAGGGGCCCAACAGGCATGGTAGGAGTGGGGTGAAGGGCTTCGAGCCGCTCCATCGTGGCCGGGTCGTTGAGGTCAGCTAGAGGGGGGTTGGTGAATGTGCGCATTGCGCGGCCGTATTGAGATTGGGAGGCAAGGCGCATAGAGCGGGCGGCACGTGCCGATGGGGAAGCGGGTGGCGACGGGCGCCGGGCATGCGCGTGGATTTGCGGCCGAACGCATTTATTTCTCTAACAATGAGGGGGGGCCGATACTATATCACGAAGCAGGCGTGAAGGAATCACACTTGGGAGGGGCTGGATTGGGCCACGCCGAGATAAGGCATACAGGCAAGGGTGGCAGAGGCTACATTAGACCAGATGGCAAAACTAATGCGCTGTAGAAGACGCAGCTTGGCTGTGCCGTAGGACTCACATGTTTGCGTTGCGATGCGATGCGCGAGGGTATCTAGGACAGCCATGGTGCGCGCACTGGCCGCACCGAGGGTGTCAAAGGCGAGAGGGACGAAGGCCCATTCGAGGGGAGGGAGTGAGGCATCAGAGGGGATATGAAAGGCATCCCCCACGATGCAGGCATGGACGCGGAGCTTGTCGGCGTGAGCGGCCTCCGCTGCGCCAGCGAGGCCCCTCGCAGCGAGGGAGAGCGAAGCATGGCGATACGGAGAACGGACGGTTACGTCGTACGCGATCGGGCGCAGGGCGAAGGCCCCGGTGGGCAGCGGCAGTGGTTGCACTAGGATATCAGCTGAGCGGTGCGCTGACCCGGGTAAGAGAAATGGGACTTCGAGGTCAGCCCAGAGGCCAGCAGCGCGGACCGAGTAGCGGGATAGTAGGTTGCGTACAGTGTTGTGACGGTGGACGACCCCAAAGCTATTACAGCATATGGCGGCATGGTCTCCACGAGCGTCCATGGAGTTACGACAGTGGGGGAAAATGAGCGGGCGGAATAATTCAGGGTAGACAGGTGTGTCCAGATGTCTGCGTAGTATACAGGACCACATTGCGCTGGACACTGGTAACGTGAGGGAAGGGTGAGGGCATAAAAATGACGACGCTCCAGGGGCCAGCAGAGAGTTGTATCTTGCACGGCGGCGGACATAAACGGCAGTATGATCAGGAGGACGGGGGCTCCGGTCCCAAGAGCTGTTTTCCCAGTAGAGGCGGAATGTGGCGCCATGCATAGCCTGAAATATAGTTTTGTGTACACGTTCAGGTTTTGATAGCAGGGCGTCGGGCTCCGAGCCCAACGCCCTGCTATCAAGACCGTTTGAGTCAAACGGACCAAGGAAGGAGTGCGTTCCAAAAACACCACGCGTTCGAACCTCATGGTTCAACGCACCCACAACGTGGACGAGAAACGGGCGGGCAATCCGGCGGTAAAAAGTCTCTGAGGGGTTGTTGGGGCCTTTGACACGTACACGGGCACACTCTATAAGACTAGAGGCATAAGCGGCGTAAACAAACGGACACAGAGCAGTGAATCCATGCCCGCCCAAGCTGAGTGGGAGATGAATCTGTGTAGCCATAGATGACGAAACAGGGGCATCATTAAGCCTAGAATACGCAGCCATTTGTAGCTCATCAAAATGAAAGGTGGCTGGGAGGGATAGTGCAGGCGGTGTAAGACTAAATACGTGTTCAACGTTGCAAACAGAGCCCGTGACGTGGTGAAGATGGAAACGGATGCGTGCGTCGGGGATGTCATCTAGTAGGCTGAGCGACCCCTGGCACGAATGCACCTTATTAAGGAAGTGGTGGCGAATATATGCATCAGTTCCGAGCGGGGCGCCTAGTAGAACAAAGCCACCTTCATTGCATACTTTGAGGGGGAAAATGTTGAGCAGACGGGAGAGGTGGGCAGGCGTAGTTGTGGGCCAGTAAGGGCGGCACTTGGAAATGTTGACGTAAAATCCAGACGCTGGGCCTTCGTCTCGAAGCATTTTTAGAGCGTTGACCACTTCGTCGATGGGGCCTACCAGTATGCTACCATCTATTCAGGGCGAAGCAGCAGTGGCGGCTGATACGGCTGACAAGCGGCTGTAGGGCCAACGACAAAAGGAGCATGCTGGCAAGGTCACCCTGTTTCGTGCCCTCGTGACTCTTCATTTGAAACCGGGGGGAGGAGGGCAGCACGAGGTACGGCACGGTACGACAGTATATGATATTTAGAAATCGAGCCAGGCTTGGTGTCTGGATTGGAAGTCGATCGTGCAAGGACTCCCGAGAAAATAATTAAAGGCATTACGTGCGTCGACAGAGACCATGACATAATTTGAATTTCGACCATGGCGGCGCATGAGCAAGCGGCAATCATGCACTATGACATCCATGCCGGACAAAACGGCGCTGGCGAGCTGCTCGGAGAGGAGCCTATCGCGAGTGTCCTCTATTGCGGGAGGAAGGAGCACCTTGGCGACGAGGCGGAGGGCTTGCCCTACAGCGACTGGCCTTATCTTGTCTGTTCGGGGTTGCAAGGGGATGAGAATTGAAGCGGCAAGCAGGGGCGCGGTTTGATCTGGAACGTCCCGGCGAGCGAGGCGTCGAACTAGTCGTGTCAAAGCAGACAGAACCGTAACACCGGCTTCGGGGGTTATGGTGGTGCATGCGAGGAGCTGGAAGATGCGCGGGGAGAGACGGTCAGTGCCACCGCCGGACGTGGGGTTCAAGGCCCGTGCTGCGCGAAGCACTTGACCGTCGGATATGTCGGGTGACGGGGGAAGTTCAGTAGACAAAAGCGCGGGGACAGGAGTCACGGGGGTGGGGTGAAGGTTTGCTAGGGCTTCACGGGTGACAGGAGCCCGAAGATCAGCGAGTTGTTCGGCCTTGAGGGCCCACATGGCACAGCCGTATTGGGCATCGGAGGCTAGGCGCACAGCGCGCCCAATGCGGCGGCGCGACGATGCAGAGGCTTGTGATTGAGGAGTGTGACGATGGTGCCAGTCGGGGTCTGACTGATGTGCTGCGAGGGCTTCGAGCCACAAGGCAGCCCATTGTCGACCGGTAGAGGCGCGACGGATGCGTTCACGGAGGCCGTGGTGCTGCACTGTGCGAAACCGCCATCCAAGTTCGCCGCGGAAGGAGCGGCGAAGGACAGCGACAGGAAGGATGTGGAGGTGAAGGAAAGCCCTTCGGGTGTCGTCGGGGATCCTGGTGGCAGCAGCAGCACGAACCAGCTTGATGAGGAGAAGCGTGAGGCTATGGAGGCAGGAGGAACGATGGAAGAATACACTTGGGAGGCGCAAAACTGGAAGAGGAGGAGATCGCGAACGGAAGGGAGAGAGAGGGGAGGAGAAGATGTGGAACGCGGACTGTGAGTGGGTAACTGGGATGAGGGCGTTGCAGCGGAAGAGAGAGAAGGTTGACTCATGGTGATGGCGGGGGGTTCGGGAGCGGGACCGCGCCATGGGCGAGGAGGAGGGAATGCTGAATTGGCGGGCCGAGGGGAGTGTGGCGGAGATGAATATGAGACGTTTGCGCACGGCATTGGGGACTGTCGAGGGGCCTGTGGCGGCAAGAAGAGACGGGCAGGCTGGGGAGGAGGGAAGGGCATCAGAAGGAGAGGGGGTAGTGTATAGCGGTCGGAGGAGGCAGGAGGGGGCGGGGGAGGAGGCCGGAGCATGAAAGGGGCAGGTGGGTTAGCGCTGAGGGCGCAGGTGATTGAGCGGGGACCGGGACTGCAGGAGTGGGAGCAACAGTGGGGACGTTCCGGGCAGACACCAGAAAAGGCGGAGCGGGAGGCCCACCGGAATTAAGACTGGCAGGCGCAATGGGTGGAGCCGAAGGAGAGGGTGGCGTTGGACCCTGGTTAGATGCAGCCACGGCGACTCGGGGGACCGCCACAGCAGCAGCAGGGGCGGAGCCCGGGAACGGGAGAAATAAGGGCGGCCACAGGGCGGAAAAGATCGGGGCGAGCCACACAAGCAGAGAGACCGGATGGATTAGGGCGAGTCAGCAGGGTATGAGTGATCGCACGTGGGTGAGCCTGGAGCGAGAGGGCCAGAGATTGACGGACAGGTAGGGGCACAGAGGTGGGAGTTAGGCGGTCTAGGAGGCGGGGCGCCTCGCAGCGTAGACTGCATGAAACACCAGCGTCGGCAAAAGAGTCGAGAGCAGAGGCGGTGGGAGGCAGGGGAGCAGTGTGGATGGTGAGGTCTGTCTTTTTATTTATCTAACAATGTAAGGGGGCGATGCTGTATCACGAAAGAAGCGTCAAGGACGCACACTTGGGCAGGGCTGGATAAGGCTGTACCGTGATAAGGCATGCCGTAAAGGGTGGCAGCGGCTACACTAGACCAGATGGCGAAACTGATTCGCTGCAGAAGGCGGAGATTGGCGCTGCCATATGAAGAGGATGTCCGGTTCGAGATGCGGTGGGCGAGGGCCTCGAGAACCGCCATGGTTTGGGCGCTTGCGGCGCCTAGGATATCAAACGCGAGTGGAACGAATTGCGAGTCTAGAATGGGGAGGGGGGCGTCTGATGGTAGGTGGAAAGCATCTCGTACAGTGCGAGCATGGACTCTCAGCTTGTCTACATGAGCAGCTTCCGCAGCGCCTGCTTGTTCCTGCGTGGCGCGAGAAAGGGAACCACCACGGTAGGGAGATCGCACAGTTACGTCATACGCAGTCGGACGATCTGGAGGAGCACCAGCTGGCGGCGTGGCCGGCTGAAAGAGAATGTCAGCGGGACCGGACGAACTTCCCAGCACGAGAAAAGGGACTTCGAGGTCACAGTTCAGACCGGCAGCGCGGAAAGCGTGGCGTGCGAGTAGATTGCGTACAGTATTACGGCGGTGAACGACTCCGAAGCCATGGCCACATATGGCGGCATGGTCCCCCCGGGGGTCCATGGCCTTGCGGCAATATGTGCATATCAGAGGTCTGATGGAGTCACGAGAGTGTTATTGGGGCCTTTGACGCGGACCGGAGCAGCCTCAATGCGGCTGGCGGCGTGCGAGGCATACACAAATGGAGATAATGCAGTGAAGCCGCGTCCACCGAGAGAGAGAGTGGGAGTCGAATTTGTGTGGCAATAAACGACGAAACAGGGACGTCATTCAAGCGTGAATAGGCTGAGATTGGAAGTTCGCCAAACTTCTGAGCAGCAGAAATGGATAGCTCGGGTGGTGTGATGCGAAAAACGTGCTCGACGCGACACACCGATCCCGTAACACGATGTAGGTGAAATCGTATGCGCACGTCAGGTATATCATCTAGCAGGCTCAGAGACGAGTGACAAGACTGGACTTTCTTGTTGACGTGTTGGCGTGTAAAGGCGTCTGTGCCTAGCGGGGCGCCAAGCAAGACAAGGCCTCCATCACGAGAGACCTAAAGGGGAAAGTTCTGAAGAAGGCGGGACATATTTTTCTGTGTAGAAGTAGGCCAATATGCGCGCGACTTTGAGATAATAATGTGAAATCCAGCGGCGTAGCCTTCGTCGCTAAGAATACAAAGGGCTTTGGCGACCTCTTTGATAGGACCAATGAGGGTGCCGTCGTCGGCATACCACCTATTTAGAGCAAGATATTCATCTTCATACATGAGACGGAGATTTGCGCCCTCAACATGTTTATTTATGGTCTTTCTGAGATTGGGAGGGGGACAGAGTCAAAATCTTTCGGTCTGACGGGGGCCACATAATACTGTTTCGATCGAGGGAGGGGACACAGCAATTCGTTTCGATGAAGGAGGTCGAAATGTGTCCGAGATGAGAAGTCGTCGCCCTTAAAGGAACTGTTTTTTCCATGTCCCCCTCCTGATCGGAACCAGCCAAAATTTCAATGAAATGGAGTGAAATCCCCCCTATTTTACCCATATCGCACTTGTCCCCGTCCCGTTCCACACCTTTCAACTCTCCGACAAGGTTACCGAAGACACCAAATACCTTTCCGTATTTTAGTATGCCGCCAAAACGCTTGTTCCCCACTAATCTACAGCTGGCGCTGCGACACTTCAGCACTGTGGAGAAGGACCACACACTAATCAGAGATGTCTTTTGCGTTTGGACTTTTCTTTCAAAGCCATTAGACGCCGCTACCACAAACTAGCCGTCATGGCCCATCCAGACCACCATGTTGCTCGCGCGAACGGGTTAGAGGCTACGACTGAACGTGAAGAGTGCATGCGACAGCTATCCAGGTGTTTGATTGTATTGGCACGTTGTTGGGAAATCGTGCGAAAACAACGCGAATGCCATGAACTCATTTACGGTCCAACTACTTCTTTTCGTATCAGAGCCAACTTGAAGTACACTGTCTCGCAAACAGAAGCCGATTAAACGCTATATCGTGAGGAACAAGAGCAAATGTTGCGTCAAGAGCTGAACGAACGCATGTCCCGGGCCCCAAACGAAACGGTTCCCAAGATAATGTGGCCACAGATGAGCATTTTCGTGACCAGTCGGGAGATAAAAATAGGAAAAGCGAGACGGGAAGTACTGCGGCACACGCTGACGCTGACGTAGATCGTGCTAAAAAGCCCGAGAGCATGAAGCTATGGCAGAGAGAGCAGCGCGGCTTCGAAAAGAGAGGGCACCGCGCGATTTATTTGGAGACGAGCCTGGTGACTCTTACAGTCATGAAAATTTCGAAACAGATGAACAACCAAGAGCTAACAGTTTCTCAAGTGCCGAAGACTTGAGCGATGAAGACTTCAACTTCTCAAATGAAGAGGCCGACGAGGGACTCGACACCGCATTTAATCCCGCAGATTACATTGCTGATTATATACTAGATACCGAAAATGAATGCCTCTATGAAGATGACAACGACACATCACAGGATAGAAAGCGTCCAGATGACTACGATATTCCAAGTAAGAACCAAAGACGACGCCAGCAAAAAAGCCAGTCCAAGAAGCGATCCTTGCAACATGCTCGGCTCGCATTACAGGGAGATCGGGTGACTGCTCTCACATGGAAGCCGCGCCCGGTAAAGTCTATTGTACCAATGGTCGGAATGCGTCTCAGAGCTCGCTGGAAATGCGAGCAACTTATACGGGCACAGACAGCCGATTTGGGGGTCCAATAAGGCATTAACATCCACCAAACGCTGGTCAAAGTGGTAATGCGCTGCTGAATTAAGATTTGCCACGCCACTTTTGTGTTTGATCTCTAGCCACGGAGTGGGTTCTGGAAACTTAATAAGTATTTGGAACACACAAACGAGTGTTTTGGACAGGTAGTGCCCGCCCCTCGAGCGAGCCCAACCAACCAGCACAGAAATCACAACAACGCATGTGCTCCGGCGCACACTGCACAGCAGGTAGCGCGTTGCATATCAGAAGAGGCTTCCAATGAACCCAATATCAAAAGTAAGACAATAGCTGCCCTTGTTAGAAGTAAGGGTATATATCGTCGCCAACCACCCTACACGCACTACAGGACCATCCGCAAAGAGCTTATCCGTCATCTTTCAATATCAAGGACTGTAAATATGTCCTCTTTTGAAGGGTATGCACAATTATTGAAGGAGTGTGGCCATCAAGTGGAGCTTATTATCATGACTGGGCTTGACATGAAAGCACAGCGCATCAAATCAGCCATACATATATTCCGACAATGCCAAAAGGCTATGTCGCTGCCGAAAGAAGCTATCTTTCAGGCAGAAATGGTGGGAATAAGTGACATTAATGATGATAGCTGTTATTACTGGGGTTTTTTTGTTTGTCCCGTCCATCGCCGAGCACATTTGTCACACTGGTCGTGCAACGACCACTGCCGATGCAGCACACTGCAACGGGATGGGTCCACAAAGCTACGGAACCACATTTGAAGTCCATGGGTAGGACCGTAATAGTCATTTAGTCCTAATTTTATTTGCACACCATGTTGGCGCAGAGTGCCTGGAAACTTGGAATCTGGTATTCGAAACCTGTTCGAAGATCCCGGTCTTCGACGTGGAAAGAAGAACCACAATTGTGGACCAGGAGAAGGCGATCGATTCAGCCTTTCGAAAGTGCATGAAGCACGGAAATTTGTTTCTTGACCCCCTGCACGTCTAAAAAACCTTGAACCAAGGCTAGGTGTTTTTAAAACTAGCGGATTGCAGATTTATGAAATGCTGTATACGCCCCAGATCGGCATTCGGTAATGATGATCGAAGAGGGATACTCAGACACTCAACGGGACTATCTTGCACGGTTTAAAGACTCAGAGCTCTACAGGGCTTTCTCAAAACTAGAGGATTTGACGACATCTTCGCAGGGAGCAGAGAGTGAGATGGCATCAGCTATTAGAAATAACATCAAATCCGTAGCCGCAGAAAATAATATCTACGGTACTGCTGACGCAAAGGTCACGCTTCTTGAAGCGCCAAATTGCAGCGATAGCTTGGACAAAACCAGTGCCACCAAACATTGAGAATCATTTGGCATCGCTAGTTCTTCGATCAAGGGGATATCAAGGCTCGGTGAAATTTATTTCCGGAACGCACCAAATGGAAGCAACAGTGCGAAGCCAGACAGACGGCTCAGTACCCCGCCGAGTTTCGTTAAGGGATACGCCGCAATCGCCACCACTTTGTTGCAGTCATGCGCAAAAAGGCACTGGATTCCCATGTCCGCACGGCATGGCAGTACTGAGTGGAAAGTTTGGGGTGAGCAATTTGCATAAGTTTGTTGCTGAGAGACATCTTACTAAAACGCGGAATAAGCAGTATGAGAACTGCACGTTCCAGCTCCCGCCGCAGGCACGCGTTGATTAAGTTATACTTAGTGCAAAGAAATTAGTGGTGTCCGGAAAGAACGTTCATGTTCCCGAAGCCATTCCGTCTCCTCGAGGTCGCCCGGTAAAGAATGCGGGAGAAATCGGCAAGGATGGTACGACAAGGGACCTGAAGCTCGCAAAAAGCGTTCTCATTCCTGCTCTCTTTGGGCATTTGAAAGTTCATTTATCTACCAGCTGCCAACTGCGGCAGTTGTTCGATGATGGAAGTGCGTGAGCGTCACCAGCGCTCCCGTCGCTACCGGCAGGCCCGTGCCCCATCCACACCGGTTGTTTATCCTGACTTGGATTGGGCGACGGGGAGTGAGAGTCGATCCGCAACTCCCTACTGGCAAAGATAGTGTGTTATAACGACCGGCGAGCGCGCGCGGAGGTTATTAACCGGGCGGCCGTGCACGGAGCACACGTGGGCGGGTGTGCCCACGTGTAGGTAGCGCGCGCGTTTACCGACCTGTCCTGGCGTGGCGCACGTGTACAGTAGCACACGTGTCGTCCGTGCGGTAGTCTGTAAGCAACACGCGTGTACAGTAGTGCACACTTGTAGTGGCAGCGTCCGTGCGGTAGTAGTAATTATGGCGCTAGCTTTTTAATTGTGTTCAGTACCCGGCACGCACTAGGCGGCAGGTACTGTACTACTATACTGGGAGAGGTGTCCGAGGCGTCCCTCTGAGGGGTTGACACCTGGCACCCTTCCCCACCAGTAAACTGGGACAAGCTCGCTCCCGTCCCTTTCGCGCCTAATCTACGACCGTTCGGTAGTTTACCTGCGCGCTGGCTTCTCACCCGTTACCGGTCGCTCCCGTTCACGCACCACGGGGCGACTGCGCGTAACCGGCCAGTGAGCCTCTCCCTTTTCGCAAGTTCGACCGTATCGGATCTATTCGCGACGCGCGCCCGCGTCGCGTGCTCCCTCTACAAGGCCTCCGCCTCTCACCCAACCCAGGGCGGGAAGGAGTTATCCCACAATGGGCGTGTGCGGAAGGTTCTGGCTTCAGGCGTGCGGCGATGATGATGGCGCGCCTCGCGCGGGGTTGGAGCGGGCGCGGCCAAGCTTGGTTGCCTGGCTCTGCAGGCCGCGTGCGACCGTATCGCGCAGGTTCTGATCTCTCCTGTTGACTGCGGCGGCGGCGACGTCGGCGTCCAGCGCCCTCTGTGCGGGACTTGGGCCTGCTCTGCAGTGGACTTGGTCTAACCCAACTGTGAGGCAGAGGTGTTGGTTAGAATGTAAGGGAATGAAGGGTGTAACTGGCTATTGAAGGTACCCTGCGTAAATTGCTTTGGGTAATGTGGTCCCCCCCTAAAATGGCCAAAGAAATCCAAAACCTCCTCCCATTGCAACAACTCCGCGAAAAGTGCGGTACGGGCACCCTAATTTCCCCCCTATTTGGGTCGAGTTTTCTAGTCCCCCCCTATAGTCGAAACAAAATGATGTGTTCTCCTCCTACATCGAAACAATATTTTGTGTCTCCCCCTCAGAACGAAAGATTTTGACCCTGTCCCCCCGCACCGATTGCAGCATTAGGCCTTTTATTTATCTAACAATGTAATTTGCGGCCGGAACGCATTTATTTCTCTAACTATGAGGGGGGCCGATGCTATATCACGAGGCAGGCGTCAAGGAATCACACTGGGGCGGGGCTGGCGCCGCCGGGGGTAATTTTATCAGTGCATGGGGGGTGCACTTACAGAGACATTAGCAGATATGAAGGTGAATTATACTTCTATCGGGTATGAGATGTCCGCGGCGTGTGTCGTCGGTAGGCGAGAGAGGATAGCGGTGGCAGCACTGGACCATATAGAAAAGCTGAGGCGTTGTTGGATGCGTGATTTTGGCAATTGCAGTGGTGCACGAGTTGCGGAGGGCCATGAGCTTAGCGTGATCTTCGATAACGTGTACAGTAGACTGAGAGGGGGCGCCCAGAGCGTCAAAGGAAAGTGGTTGAAAGTGACAGCCAAGAGGCGGCGGAGGATTGTCATCCTCGATAAGGAGAGCGTTGCGGATAGTGCGCTCAAGGGCTTTGCGCTTCCTTACAGGTGCGGCGTCGGCGACTCCGCCGCGGTGACGGGCGGCACGGTATAACATTCCGCGGCGAAAAGGGCTACAAATCGTGACATCATAGGCTGTGGGTTTGTCAGGAGGTAGGCCAGGGGCTGGAGGAGGTGGCTGGATGAGAATACCTGCGGGACGGCAGTTGTGTTGGGAATCAGAAACGGTACTTCGAGAGAATAGGCGAGGCCAGCGACGCGGAATAACTGCCGGGCAAGGATGTTCCTGACGGTGTTATGCCGGTGCAACGTACCAAACCCGTGACTGCAAATAGACGCGTGGTCGCCGTGGGCATCCATAGGCTTGGAGCAGTGAGAACATCGCAACGGCGATATGGAATCGTTGGTCACGGGGGCGTCGAGGTGCCGACATAAAATCGTGAACCAAGTTGCGTTGTGGACCCGAGAGGTGGCGGCGAGGTGTGCAGTGAGAAAACTGGTGGCTCCAGGGGCAAGTAGGGAGTTCTAGCGTACTCTTTGCGGAGCGAGGCCGCGCTGTGATCACCAGGGTTGGGGAAAGACTCCCAGAGGAGTATTTGCCAGTACGAGCTTGCTGCTGCACTGTATTGCGCCTGAAGTAGAAAAGTGTGTATGCGTTCAGGTTGCGCCAGTTGCGCACCTGGTTCAAGGCAGCCAATGTCCGTTTCCGTCATCGAGAAGTGTGCGGGTTGCACGAATGAAGGTAAATTTCAAAGAACGACCCGCAATGGGCCTCGTGCAAAACGCTGATACTGAGAGACGGCGGGAAAGTGGGGACCTTGTAGCCGTGCTGGAGCGGTATCGATGAGGCTAGCAGCATAAGAGGCGTGTATGGTAGATGCCAATGAAGTGAGGCAGTGGCCACCATGGGAAAAACGCAGAAGTATTTGAGCACTGATGTTTGGCGACATAGTCACATTATTAAAGCGCTCATAGGCTGCGAGTTGGTCACGGTCCAATTGTTGTGCAAACGGCAACGCGAAATCCGGGGGGACCAACCGGAAGAGGTGCTGCAAGCGGCATGGAGAAGCAGACACCCAATTTGGGTGAAAGCGTATGCGGGCTTCGGGGATATGGTCCAAATCGGGGAGGGCGGTCTTGCAAGTGTTCAAATTTTCCCTAATGTATTGTTCCATAAAGCTTGGTGACCCTATAGGGGCGCCGAGTAGAGCCACACCGCCTTCATCGATGGTGCGCAGAGGACCCACTGTCATGAGCGAGCTGAGGAGGTCTTCTGCCTGCCTAGCCAGAAGACGCGTGTCTTCGAAGGGTTGAGGAAGAATTGGAACCTGGGCCCCTCTTTAGTGATGACATGAAGGGCTTTGGCAACTCCATCAATCTTTCCAATGATAGTTCCGTCATCTGCATACCAGCGGTTCATTACTAGTTCACATTCACGTGAAATGAGGGGCGTGAGCGACTGGATGGCAAGCGAGGAAGGGAGCATGCTTGCAGGGTCCCCTTGTTGTGATCCGTCCCGGCTGTGGAGTATAGTAGGTGGGGATGAAGGCAAGACGAGGGGGGAGGGGGCGCGTGCGTACACCATATCCATATATCGTGAGAGCGATGGTGCTCGAGTGGGCAGCTGGTCGAGGACTTGTTGGCGTGAGAAATTATTGAACGCATTGGAAGCGTCAATAGACACCATGAAGTAGTGTGGGTCGTTACCGTGGCGTCGTACTAACATGCGTGCGTCGTGTACGATAGCGTCAATGCCGTTTGGTATGCTGTTGGCCAGTTGTTCGGTGACAAGGTGGTCACGACAGTCGTCGATGGCGGCAGGAAGAAGTGCTTTTTTGACACGCCGGCGTAGGGCTTGCCCAATAGCGATCGGGCGTATTTTTCCCGGTCGGGCTGCAACGGCAGAAGTGTCGCTGCACTGGCCAGTGGGATCGTACAGGGTGGGAGGGAGCCGCGAGCCAGGCGGCTGACAAGGTTGGTTTGTGCAGAGAGACTGGTGACGCCCGCTTCTGGGCTTATGGGAGTGTGAGCCAGGAGGTGAAGCAATTTTGGGGACATGCGATCAGGGCCGGCCGCCGAGTTCGGATTAAGGCGACGAATCGCACGCATGACCGCCTCCGCGCCGCTCTCCGACAGAGAAGAACTCGACAGTCCAACAAAGATGGAAAAGTCAGTCCGGATCCGGGACTCCAAGTGGAAGAGCCCCAAGTCGGCCAAAGGCCGAAAGAAGAACAAAAGTCACTGTAGTGACGACCACGAAAATTGCGACTCAAATTCGGAGTCGAATGTTTCAGAAGAAAATGGTAGCGACGGCTCGTCGAACCATTCAAGAAATTCCGACAGAAGATCGACAGAAGGGAATGGAATTTCATCAAATAAGAAGAGCTCCAAAAGAAGCGGAGTCACTTCGTCCGCCTCGCGGAGAGACAAGGAAGCGGAGCCAGAAGACATCGCGACGCGGCGCGGACCGCGATGGGAGGAGTTGGAGGAATTAAATCCGACCAACCACCTCTTCAAGAAGTTGCTTTCGTACAGGACGTACCGCCTGCGGAACCCGCAGACACATTTGTCGAGCAAGCGGCGGACCACCGTGCGAAAGATCAGAACAGACAAACCACCATTGGTGAGGTACTTGGAGTACAAGAGATAACCGCGGAAGGAGTTCCTAATTCTACTCCGTCGCCTACAGGCGAAATTAAATTTTTATCATCAGAGCAAGACCCGAAAGAGCCGCGAGAAGAACGGTTGGATGGGCTCTCCGGGTCGGCAACTGCGAAGCCGGAACGACGGATCGAGCCTCCACCGCCGGACGTGGATAAACTCGACCTGAGCCACGTCTCGGACCGGCTACGCGAGCGATTCCGACGGATGCTCAAGAAATATTCCCGCATGTGGGATGGAACCCTTGGTGAAATTAACACCACGATCCACCGAATCGAATTGGTCCCGGACACAAGACCAATTGCGAAGCCCCGCATCTGACGGGGCTTAAGGCCCGCGAGAAAGAAGACGCAGAAGTACAGAAGATGTTAGAGGCAGGAGTAATTGAGCCGGCACAGTCAGAATGGGCGTCGCCCGTGTTGCTGGTGCCGAAACCGGACGGTTCAATGCGCTTCTGCGTCGATTATAGAAAATTGAATGAAGTGACGGTGAAGGACACGTACCCGCTGCCGCGCATGGATGAGTGTTTAGACTCGCTTGGTGACACCAAGGTTTTCTCCGGGTTAGACGCCATCTCTGGGAACTGGCAGATGCCAATTCCCGAAAGCGACTGCGACAAAACCGCATTTTCGTGTCACCCAGGTTTGTACCGATTCTCAAGAATGCCCTTCGGGCTTACCAACGCGCCAGCGACGTTCCAGAGAGCCATGGATATCCTGCTCTCTCCGTTCCGTTGGAAATGCTGTCCGGTATATCTAGATGATATCATCATCTTCAGCAAATCCTGGGAGGAGCACGTCGTCCACGTTGTCGAAATACTGTCTGTATTGGAGAAGGCAGGTGTAAAGCTCAAGCTTCGCAAGTGCGAATTTTTCGTAGAAAAGATCAAGTACCTGGGCCATGTCGTTCGGCCAGGTACATTGGAAGTTGACGCCGCGCGAACCGCCGCATTGGAACAAGTGAGGTACCCTCAAACGCAGACACAGCTCAGAAGCTTCCTGGGACTTTGCCATGTCTACCGCAGGTTCGTTCCGCATTATGCGAAAATTGCGCATCCTCTAAACCGACTACTGAAGAAAGGACAACCGGTCCAGTTGGAAGGACTTGACGAACCATGCGAAAAGCTTTTCATACGCTCAAAGACGCTATCTTGGCGCCACCGGTGTTGGCGCTGCCGAAGAAGGACCTACCATACTCGGTAGACACCGATGCAGGCGACTATCAAATCGGCGCTGCATTATTTCAAACGCATCCGGATGCGCAACGTAAACCCATCTGGTTCTTTTCAAGAACGTTAGCCGCAGCGGAGAGAAACTATTTTGTATCAGAAAAAGAATGTCTAGCGGTAATTTTGGGCCGTACAGACTCTAAGACCACATCTATATGGCGAGCACTTCATTGTGCATACCGATCATGCCTCATTGAGGTGGTTGATGAACGTAACCGACCCCAGCGGGAGATTAATCCGATGGAGGCTCCGCCTCTCGGAATTTAATTTCGAAATCAAGTACAAGAAGGGCAAGGATAACAGCCAAGCTGATGCCCTGTCAAGATTACGGACAGCAGGGGAAACCGTCGACGAAATCGACGACGAACTCCCATGCCTTATGGCCGAACCGAACGACGCTACAGAAGACGACGAAGAAGATTTTAAACGGCTCGACGACATCCTCGCTCTTGAGGAGGGGGCCACCTCTGATCCCCTCGATCACTTCCAAGCTGTCACTCCGGAGTGACAGCGTCGACGGCTTGCTCGCGAATGAGCTCCTAGGAGCTCATTCGCGAGCAAGCCGTCGACCCCTTCTGCAGCCGAATCAAAGAATAAATAGACGCAGGAAAAACGCGCACGTTCACAACGGAGACCGAGGAACTCAAAGGAACCCTATGCCGTACCGCGGCAGAGTTCGTACAAGTGGTAATACCACAATCATTAAGGGACCGCGTCCTTGGGTTAAGCCGTTACGCAAAATTGGCAGGACATCGCGGAGGCAGGAAACTGTACAAGACATTGAGAAGATATTTTTACTGGCCTAGGATGGCCCTAGACTGCTATGCAGTCACGAAGAATTGCGCCGCATGTGCGCGGGAAAGGGTGAAGTTAAGAAGAAACACGAAGGAAATGAAGCTGTTCACGCCCAAAGCTCTGCTGGAGTTTGTCGCCATGGACATACTCGGCGAGCTAATTACAACTAAACGAGGAAATCGGTATATTCTCGTGATCAGCGATCGATACTCGAAACTGGTACGAACCGTACCGTTGAAGAAGATATCAGCTGCGCACATCGCACAAGCCTTCGTTCACCATTGGGTATTCGTGTACGGACCGCCGGTCAAGCTGCTGTCCGACAATGGAACAAAGTTCACGGCCCGGTTATTTCAGAACGTCTGCAGAATTCTCGCCATACGCAATGTGTTCACGACTACGTACCACCCGCAAGCCAACGGCCAAGTTGAGAGGTTTAACCGCACGCTGACTTCCGCGTTGCGAAAATATGTCGGAGAGCATCCCAAAGATTGGGACCTATTTAGCGACGCGGTGACGTTCGCATATAATACGCAAGTTCATCGAACTACGAACATCGCGCCCTTCGAGCCGGTGATAGCCCGGGCGCCGAGAAGCATTGCGTTACAAGCACAGCCAAGTTTGGAAGGATTTAGTTCGAATCGAGCGTACTACCTGAAATGGCAGTCATGGTTGGAAAGCCTGATGAAAGGCGCTGATAAGAGCCTGCGAAAAGAACAAGCGCGCTACAAGCGAAACTTTGACGCAGGGCTCCGAAAACCGAGGTATGAAATCCCTTCAGGATCATACGTATTCCTTCTGAAAGAGCAAGGCACGGCCACCGAGCCGAAACATAAGTTGGCACAAGTGACTACGGGTCCGTATCAAGTGAAGGAGTCAACTGAGAATACGGTCATCATTGTTATAGGCGACCAAGAAGAGCGCGTGTCGCGAGATAGAGTCGAAATAGCCCCTAGTCTCATGGACTACACGCCGATAATCGGGCTACGACAAGCGTTACAGTTCCTAAATCGAGGTGAGGGGACGAGAAGAATCTGCCGCGCAAGCGAAGGATAGGACGGATGACGGACCGTTGATAAATCAGGAAGCTGCGGGCATCCCGCCCGATCTACAAGAGATGGGAGGTTCGGAAGAGCAGGATGAGGATGAGTCGCTGGCTCTTCGGAAGGGGGACGGACAGTTGGAGACGCAGGAAGAAGGAACCGGCGGTCAGGAGTACGTGATCGACAAAATAGTCGACCACGCTTATCAAGATGGGAAATTAATTCTCAAGATGGAATGGTATGGCTATGCGATTGAGGACGCAACGTGGGAGCCGATTTCCCAGCTACCACGCAGCGCAGTGGTAACCTATTTTCGGAGGAAGAAACTGCCCCTCCCGCGGCAAGTCGCACTCGCGAGACCAGGATGAGCTCCATACGGAATGTGACGACGGAAAGCGAAAAGAAGACGCGAGCCGTAACCAGTTTCCTATGTTTTTACCTTCTTAACTGTTCTGTTTCGTTTTTGTTATTTGGTTGTCTTTTTTTTTTATGTTTGTTCTCCCTTCCTGAGACGCACCTAGGTCGGCGATCCCGGAGCGAGCGTGCGTAGTTTCAGGAGAACACGACAGGCGCCCAAGGGCGACAAGGGATTGCGAACTGCCGGTCGTGATTAAGGCTACAAGCTGTATCTCGAGTCGAGGAAGAAGTCTGTTCTACAAGGGAGCGGGTGTGACGAGAAGATTGGAGAAGAAGGGGATGCAACGAGTGTGTTACCTTCGAGATAAGGTAGAAGGTTGGGAGAGGACGCAGTCGATGGGCAACTGCACGCGGACGAGGAAGATCATGACGACGTGTAGAATGCAAGAAGTGAGAGAACCGCGACTGAAATAGTGGAGATAGGATGAAAACAATCGCTCGCCTGGAGGGTGATCGAATCGAAAATCAGCAACCGGAGATCGGCTCTGTGCAGAGTTATGAGGCTCCAAGGTATTCGCGTGGTAGCGAACGGGGATGCCCCCGTCGGGAAGCTATCAAGTTGGAAAGGATGTTACGGATCGCTCCGTGGTGAGGAGTAAGGACGGTCCTCATTCACGCACGCCCAGGCGGGATTACGCATGTGGGATGTTGTCGAGTCGAGACGGACGCTGTGAACCACAGCACGAAGCTAGCGAGGAATGAGCATAGCGGAAGTAAGGCGCATCGGCAATGGCGAGAAGGAAAGATGAGGTGAGACGGGCAGGTATGCGTGGCTTAACGCTCATGCAGATAGAGCGGCGAGACGCGCTACATCAGGAAGTGACGAAGTCACTGCAGCCTCAGGTGGAGACAATGCGCAAATTACGTATGATCACGCGTCGCATGGGTGCGCACGCAAAGGGACGTTTAGATCAGGGATCCATACCCGTCTGAATCAATTTGAACGGAAATGTTTGTGAGGTTTTTCACTAATAGACAAAGGACAAGTGGTGCGCGAGCAGATGTGGGACACCGGAGATGACGCGAAATTTTAATCCAAATCAAGAAAGGAGAGGAGTTGGTGCAGATTTGTTGTTGCTAGCAACAGCCGACGATACAAACACCGAAGTCGATTAGCACCCAAGCCCAGTC
The DNA here is from genome assembly GCF_000350225.1 of Chondrus crispus. Lineage (NCBI taxonomy): Eukaryota > Rhodophyta > Florideophyceae > Gigartinales > Gigartinaceae > Chondrus > Chondrus crispus. The sequence goes on along the minus strand of NW_005179010.1, from coordinate 14,804 downwards.
ACCCAGGCCGGATGCTAACTATGCCCAACAAACCGACGGACTAACGCTCGTCGAACGGGAAAGAGTTACTGTCGAGGACAGGCCGGTAGTTAACAGGAAGGATGCCCAACGAGGACGTAGTCGTCGCTCTGTCAGTAGCGTGAGTCGCCTGGAAGAGTGCGCGAGCTAACGCGCGAGACTACACCGTGTGAAGGGGACAAATTGTTTTGTCGTTTCTGTTGACTTCGTCAACAACGGGAATCGGCTCGACGTCGTCATCAAGGCGGTCAACCGCTTGCTTTTCAGTCGTCCGATCTGCTCCTGCCTCAATCGCTATTTCGTTCCTGTTCTCCTTTTCTTTTTTTTAGTTGGTGATGTCAACGACACAATGAAACTGCGCACGTCGACCAGCCAGTCTACAAGAATTATGGAAGAGAGAAGAGGATATCAATCGAGGAGAGGGGAGAAATGGGTTGGCGGCGTAAGACACGTCAACACGATCCGCCAACGCTTTAACCGTGTGACAGACGCAACCGGAACTTTTTAACGTCTTACAAACAGACGCCTCGAGCGACCACGGTGATGAGGACGACTCCGACAGAGAGATCGGGTAGCTCGACGAGCTTGATTACGACAAACCGTCTGTCAGCCGCAAGGACTGACGATGCCGTAGCTCACGTTTCTAATTTACGTTCATCCCGAGCGACCAACTGCGACGATCCATTCCTCTTCCCCCTCTTCTTTGATTCCCTTTCCTATTCCTCTACCTTTCTACTTTATTATTTCCTTCCTGTCGTGAGCTTATTCTCGTTATTGATTTCTTCTTCACAAGGGCAGCGCAGAATGACGAATCACGTGAAGGAGGTCCAGAGAGACATGTGTCGCTACTACGCTCGATTCCGTTGCGACCACATGGGTACCCCGACCGTGAAGCAACACACGCAGACGCAATGAAGGATTGAAGAAATTGTCTTGGTTGAGCTGAACAGCGAGGCTTGGTTCAGTATTGTATTCGACGACTTCTGCAGGGAAGCGCTTCTAGCGCTACCTACGAAAGCCTATGTGAACACCGCTGGTGTGTGGGAAAGAAGGACGACCTCGGGTTGACGGAAGAAAGACGTTGGAAATTTTTCGGGAACGAGGGATTTGTAGTCAGAGAAGAATTGCGTAACGGAGACGCACCACGTGGGGTTTGTCGAAATCAATTTAGAGGTGAGGACAAAAACGTGCGTTGGAGGAGTTGCTTGTTTGAGGATAACCCCCGAGATGAGAAGATTGTCGATGTTTGCATTCAGCATTACAGTAGGACGACGCACAAGTGACCTTTGGGGAGCGTAGAAAAATTGTCGCCGGGATGCGTCACGTTGTGGACAAGCTCGCAATTCGTAGGATCGAGCGATTTCGAAGGCACCCGGAGGGGACCGTCGCGACGTTCTGTCCCACAATTCCACACCGTTGTTGCCAGAAAAAAGAAAAGAAAAGAGAGAGAGCGGAGGCACTTGAGAGGCTGGAACGCACTTACGTCATGAGCTGGACCTGCGGCATATGTGCAACGACAAGGAAGGCCACCAGCAAGGGAATGCGAGGCGCTGCAGCAGAAGGAGGGAGAAAGAGCTCAAGCTCGAGTAACTACAGCAGTGGACACGGGCGAAGATGCGTACACCGGAGCGACGTGTTTTACGTCGCACGAGCTTGACAGATCGTTTCTTTTATTCAAAAGGAAACTCCCCCGGTGTTCGGGATGATTAATGGGGAAGTCGGAGGAGATGATGGGACTGAGGGGCGAGAGAAGACGCTCCCTGCACGAGGATCGGGAAGTGAGTCGAGAACGGCAATTTGCTTGCCATGCTGCCTGCTCAACTGAGCTTCGGAAGCAGAGCAGAACGACGAAGTCCAAGCGTTGAACCAGACGAAGTCACCCGCCGCATTGTGACTTCGCCCTGGGGAGAACGATGGACGGCGCCTCGTAAATGAGCGTGAGGAATTGAAGGCGGGAACATTATCCCACTCGACCTGTGTAATTTTGTCAAGCAGTGAGTGTAACTCAATGTCGGAATCGACCCCACCAAGAGGGGAGTCGCTGGTATCGGTTCGCATAGTGCTACCGAGCGATCTCCCCGCCTCAAGCATTTGGTACGCGAGGAAATACCCCGTGTCCGCTCTTATCCTGCGCTCGAACCGAACCGTATTTTTGAACAAGGGAATGCCGCTGCGTTTCATACGTCGGAAGTCACGAGGAAGGATCGCGCTCGTCCACGACATAGCATGGTCCGTGGCCGTCAGTTGGTTTCGCCACAGCCGGTCCGCCTCCGCCACGGGGTCACCCCGGGCCCAACTAAGCAGACTGTCGAGGTATTCGCGCTCCCCTTCGGTACGAAATATCCACGTGTCGCAGCCAAAGGAGGAAGGAATCAGGGCGTCGGTAAGAGGAATGTCCATGCGGTCGAGAACAGTCTCCATGAAGCGCAGGGACAGGCTGGCGCGGCCGAGAGGGGAGGAACCGCGCAGAATAGAAGGTGGTACGGCGATGCGAGCTTGCCAATCATAAGAGTGGATGGCCACTAAGGGAAGATGACCGGGCAACATGCCCGCGCCGTCCGCGAAATTATTTGCGATGCCAGCGGCGTCACGAAGGGCGAGGTCACAAAACCAGGGGGCGGCAGCGCATAAGAGGGGGTGCTTACGCATGGATTTATTGTGAAGCTCTGCGAGTGAGGGATACCGACGAGAAGGAGGATAAGGTGCGGGGATAGGAAGGAAGATCGGATTGGGGGCAGTAGTCCCAGGGGGAAGAGGCGGAACAGAGGGAAGACAGCAGGGGAGCCGAGGTTTGGAGGAGAATCCGACACCGAGACGCTTGCGGATAACATTCTCACCCGCGCGACCCGGCCGGACCGGATGAGTTTCGTTCGTCTTGTCCTTGCCCATGCGGAAATCGTCGGCTGAGGGAAGATCGGAGCGGAGTAAAAGGGGAAAAGAAGTTGGAGATGAAGGAGTGAGCTCGCTGTGCAAGGAAGCCCAGAAGGGGGATATGTAGTGCAATAATCGGCTGCAACGTGAGGGGGTGAAAAGAAAAGGAATTGAGGGGTATGACAAAGTGGGGGGGGGGGTTGACAAGGGAAAATTATTTCACTTTATTATGTTAATTATTAATATCAATTAGTTGCATATTAGTTATTTAACATTGGGTGGATCCAGAAAATGTTTAACGCGCCACATTTGGCTATCTGACCTGGAGTCAACGGTTCCAGAAAACATTTGCCCTCTACGCGCAACAGCCACGGATCCAATCAAAGTACACAACTTTCCCGCCAAACCTGTGTAGCCCTGATTTCAACATCAAGAAACACCCTCTTTGCCCATAACCGTCTCAGCTGGTGCACACCGTTCCCCCTAATTCCTCTCCTAACCACATCCACAGCAAAAATTCAACTTCCGTCATCCGCGGTCTCGAGATCAGTCCTCAAGAAGATGTCCATGCACAGAATGGAATCCGTCCCGTGGCCTTGGATACCTACATCGAATCAGCAACCTCTCTCCTCTCACAATCCCCTCACACCATCATCATCAGCATTCCAACCGCCCAAGACCTCCTCCATTCCAAATGTTCCCCCTTCCACCAGCCCGATTGAAAATGACAGTCCCACTGCCAGTCACCGAAAGAAGGGAAAGGGATCGCGAGCTGGAGCACCAAACTACAGTGATAGTGACGTTAACGCCCTCCTCGACATCGTCGCAGTTGTCGAACCCCTTGGTGCGAACCAGTGGGCAATAGTCGCCCAACAACTCAACGACTGGTGCACAGCAAATGACCGCCCGGACCGTGATATGGATTCTGTCCAAAACAAATTCGATAAACTCGCTAACACGAAAAACCCAACTGGAGATCCGCAATGCTCTCCTTCTGTCCGTCGAGCCAAAGAAATAGCGCGAGAGATACATGCCAAATGCGCTGCCTTTACTATTGGGGATGAATCGTCAGACGACGAACAGACCGAGCGAGATATTGCACGAGAAAATGAAACCACTGATAACTCAGAGCAAGTCAACGGAAACGAAAAAAATCAAACTGCAGACGACGGTAAAAATGTACGTGAGGCAAAATCCTTACTTAAACGCTCTTGGAAAGAAACAGTTGGCGCGCGTCGTAACAAACGCAGGCCCGGGTCAACTGGGGTTAAGAAACAACATGAACGGGATGGCCTCCCCGAACATGTCGGTGACATTTCGAAAAGCATACATGGGATCTCTAAAGCAATCTCAGATCAAGCACACGCCATTATAGGGATGTCTACAGGCCAACAAAGTAATAGTCTCGGAGAAACAGAAATCAAAAGGATTATACAAGATGAACTTAAGTCCGAGCTAAGCGCCACAAAGAATTCAATTTTGGAACTTAAGTCGTTGATAGTATCGTTTATGAACCAAAATCAGAGCTGAGACATGTAGCAGATAGACTACTGCTCAATGTACCCTTTAAGCCATGGTTGTGTAATAGTGTCGCAATTCGCGTACGTCGTTCTGATCTGATTCAATCCTACAAACCGGGTCCGGAAATTAAAAAGATGAACTATAATCCTTAAAAGGCGTTGGCGTTTGAAACTATCTGGGGACAAAGGGCATTTAAGTCTTGCAAATGGGCCTTTATAGCCCGGACTCCCCACTCAGCTGATTGCCTCTCACTTGGCATGACGTGTTGTAATATTATGTCAACGGCAGCCATCTCTGACGAGATAGGTATTCCTTTTGTTTCGTTTCACTTGCGCCCTCGAACAATTTTCCCTTTCGTATGTCTAATGTCTCCAATGAATGCACTGTCTCCTAGAATGGCATACCCGGGGGGCGTCATGCTGTCCGAAAGTTTGGGGAACAGTAGGCCGGAGACATTTGCCAGTTTGCTGTCGTGCCAACTTCCCGGAAAGTTAATTCCTGCGTGAATTATCTCCCCAAAAAAGTTCCAGACGAACAAGCTGGTCACCTCGACACTCTGTGTGTAGCCCTCATTAAAGGCGTTCTGTAAATCAGCATTAGTGTAGTCGGCACAGGGCATGCGTGCTCCGTTTACTACCGCGAACACACCTTCCAGGAGGGGGCCAAATTTTCGGTTAGTTTGCAACAAAGCGCTTGACGATTCCATCTCGTCCACTGTAGGCCATCGCACTTCGAAGTCGGTTCTTGATTAGCGCTTCACAACACGAAGCAAACCTTCCAGTCCGTAATCCAACCATACCCCAACCGAGGAGGGTACCAACCCAAATATTGGAGCAAGCATGTATTGAATAGCGCCAGTCTTTAGGTACCATAGTACCATCCCAAGAATATCAATTGAGTTTATAGTACACTTGCGGCCTCGCACCTTCGGACCGACTCTGTAGGGACTCCCGAAATTCAATTTTGTTTGTTCGTGAACAAAAACGGGAAGAAGCCGAGAGATAGTGAGGTCTTTTGGGAAATTCACCACGACGACAAAGTCGGAAACCCCGCCACAAGCTAAAAGCTGCTGCCACGGCGTGGGATTTCGAACCCGAGTAGGTGAGATCAGCGCTCTTTGCAAGAATTTTGGTTTTCGAATGCTTTTGTTGGCACCATTGGAATGTGCTGTTCTGCTCTGACTTGCGATGAGGACGGAGCAAATGGCTCCGTTTGAAACAGCAAGGCCAGCTAAACTGGAATTAATCAAGACTGCAATGTGACGTGCTTGCAATCTGCTCATGATGCGAATGGAAGAGTTTTCTTAGGGAGGGCGGCGAGGTCCTGGCGGGAGGAGAGGCGGTGAACGAGAAGAAGGACGGGGGGGCGGGGTTTTCGAGGGTGTGCTCGCGGGCAAGGGCGAGGGAGGAGGCGGTAGGCTGGGGGAGGAGGAGGGAGAAGAGGAGGGGGGAGGAGGAGGAGGGGGGGTTGGGGAGGGCTCGGCGACCCAGGCGACGAGGAAGGTGAAAGGGGGGCAGGTGAGGTGGGTGATGTGGGAGGGGTGGGTGAGGGTGGCGAGGAGGGCGTGGTAGGGAGCCTGTTTTGGCGAGGAGGTGGCCCGAGATACCACCAGCGAGAACTCGCCAGACGGATTGGCTTGTAAAGCCTATGGTGGTCGTACTGCTTCTTGTATCGACTTTTTGCGCGCCAAAAAGCGATGTGGTGAGGAGTGGCGAAGTGTAGAGACCCCCTCACCCCTCTCCAAATTCTCTGAAGTGGCGGAACGTTGCCACACTAGATGAGATCCTATTGGTTGGCTATACTTAAAGTGGGAGAGTGACAAATTCCTGGATCCAACCATTAGATTAGATCTAGGATTTAGCGCCGAGTGCTACTGTGGTGGCTCCGGCGGGCCGATATATACCTTAGCCCTCTGACGACCAAGTCAGTAAAGGTGACCCGAGTTGCCAGAGTTGAATATCGCCTTGGTCGAAGTCCGTCTTTCTCAAGACGCTCCCTTTTACCACAGATTACGTTATCCTTTGCGCTCGGGGGTTCCCTTTCCTTTTCCTTTATTTCACCTATTCTTTTCTATTTCTATCTCTATTTCTATTCCCTTATCTTGTGTTGGTTCCACACTGCCTGATTGCGATCCGCATTGTGACGACTGGAGTCATTGGGCTCTTGTGTTGGTTCTTTTGTTTGTTGTTGGTGCCATCGGCTTTGGTTGCGACCGGACCGGTGTACGTGTCTTGGCCATCGGGCGACACGTGGGTGTAGCGCTGCTACTTGTTTACGTCCACCGACGGAGGCTGTTGCGAAAACGTCTCCCTCGAAGGTCCTGTTGTGTATACAGGACAGTGTTGGTTCCATCGGATACAGGTTGCGACCGTTCCGGTGTCGGTACTTTGCTATCGGGCAGTACGGAGGTGTAGCGCTGCTACGTGTTTGCTAATTCCCGTCGGGCTGCGTTGCGACGCCCCCGTCGAAGACCTTATCAAGGGTATAAGGTGTAACAGGCGCTCCGCGAGCATTGGCTTTACGACCCATCGGGCCCGGCTTCTTAATCACCGCCCCGAACTCGCCGAGCAGCTGCCTGTACAAAACTCTACCACCATTCGTCCCGGGCCGGGCATCTTTCTTTTGCCCCCCCTATTAGGGACGTGAGCTACTGTGGGCCGCAAACCCACTTAAAAGGGAAAGGGGAAACTCCGTAAGGCTGTGCCGTCGGCAACTCTTGTTGGTTGTGTTGTTGCTGGACCGTTGGACCCTGGTTCCGGCCCGACAGCCACATTGCACTACAGGCGGAGCTTGGCCGTGCCATATGTAGTCGAGGTGCGGCGCGCGATGTGGTGTGCAAGGGTCTCTAGCACAGCATTAGTGCGCTTACTAGGGGCCCCGGGCGTGTCAAAGGCGAGCGGAGAGAAATACCATTCTAGCAGAGGAAGCGGGGCGTCCGACTGGAGATGATAGGCATTCCGTACAGCGCGAGCGTGGGCACTGAGCTTCTTGGTATCGCCAGCTTCTGCAGCGCCAGAAATGTTGCGGACCGCGGAAGATGTAGAGCACTGACCGCCCGCTCAATCGCGGTGCTGTACTGTAGCACACGCGGAATGCCTCACTATCATAAGTGAGATATATACCACGTGTAACCGTGTATCCAAACCCCCCCCGCTCGTGTCCGGGTGTAAGCTCCATGGAGCCCTGTCGAAGTACTGACAGTTCTACCCACGTGTACCCGTGTTATCCCTCACGTTAATCGTGTCATTTCCCACGTGTAGTGGTTGTCATACCTCCCCAAGAGGAGTTTCTCCGGCCATCGCCGCCGTCGTCCAATTTAGTATTTTTAGTTTAATTAATTATAGCTCCGACGTCAGCTAGTATATAGCCGACGTCCGACCCTTAGTAAAACGGTACGAAGCTTTGGGTCTAGAACTCGGGTTTCTGGAACGGAGTCGTAGCCTCGCGTCGGTCCCCGTCCCACGACGGTACCCTGCGAGCCATCTACGTCCCGATTCCCTCCTGCCTCTACCGCGCGCGTCGTCCCGCCACGCCCGGCTCTCCGCGCGACAGCTGTCCCTACCGCTCCGCCCCTCCTGGGCTCTGTTTCCCACTTTTTCCCTTACTTTCCCTACTGCGCTTCGCGCCCGGCCCCGTACCGGTCCCTTACGGGTGGTCTCCCGATAACCCCCTACACGCGCCCCCGAACGCGCGCGCTCTGCCAGAGGGGGATCCCACCCCTTCCCCCTCAGTGCACGACATTTTGGTCTCCCGACCTAGAAGTCTACGGAGTGTCCCTTATCCCTTACCGTTTTTGGTCCTAGGTGTTCTATCTCTGTTTCAACAGGTTTCGACAAGCTCAAGGCTATGGTATCCGGGTCCGATTCGTCCCGTGAGACCCGTCCTCGAGATGTGCCTCCGCCAGTTGCGGCGTGGATCACTCGGAGTTGTCGCGAGACCCTCCGAGAAGCGGAAAGATTCACGCTCAATACTGTAGCGGAGAAGCTCGCAGCGCAACCGTCGGCGCTGCGAGAAAACCTCAAGACCTTTATTGAGGAAACTATCGCGGCCCAAGCCGAGGTACAAGCCGCGCGAGAGCGCGATCGCCTAACCGCCCGGGAAGGCGTGCTCACCAAGGCCTGGCAGGCGGACATAGCTGCCAGCGCCAAGGAGGCTGCCATCCTGCGTAAGCAAGAGGAGACCGCCACGGCGGAGGAACTCAAGGCCCTCCGTCGAGAAATTGCCATCTTGAAGACGCAAACATCAGCCTCCGCTGCTGGAATCCCTCCGACTACAGTCGGAGTAGCGACTCTCCCTCCCGCTGAGGGGTTGCCCCCGTTGAATAAGAGCCTGCTCTTTTCCAACGTGACAACGCCGGCGCTGCAAGCCGCGGGGATACGGGTCCCCTCCATGGAGACCACACCCCAATTCTCCGCCAACCCGCGGGCGTCGCGAACCGCGGCAGGAGCCTCCCGCGAGGGAGCCTCCGCCGGACCTATCCACCTTGAAGGTGATTTACCTTCCCAGAATTTACGGGGAGAGAACCCCGATCAAGGGGGAAGCTCAGACGACGAGGGGAGTGGACGACGAAAAAAGTCCAAACCCAGTCGGAAAGAGCGGAAGGCGAACCGTCGCAAAGGACGAAAGGATGGACACCCTCCGGACGGGTACTCAAGCCCGTCCTCGACATCCTCCTCTGACTCGGAGACCGACTCCGAGTCAGAGTCCCTTACGGCCCCAACGCCGACGTTCGGCCCCAAACAGAAAAAGGTTTCTGTCTGGAAGCCGACAAACCACCGGTTCAGAGGTGTGTGCAACTACCGAGCCTACCGCCTCGTGGATACCGACCCAACCCTGGACGACCGGGTCTACGCTACCACCCGTAAAAGGGTGCAGTACCTCCTCGTGGTCATGGGGGAGTACAAATTCAGCGGGGTAGATCCTATCAGGGTCATCAGTTTCCTGGCTCGCTGCAAGGAAAATTTTGACAACGCCAATATGACCGAGGCGATGGCCCTGATGGCCCTACCCCATCTGCTGGCTCCGCCAGCGAAGGAAGCGTATGAGTCCCAGCGGGGACTGTACCGCAAATCTCAGGGGATCGCGAGCTGGGCCGCCGCCGTCAATTGGCTGTTGCGCACATATGCGACGAACCTCGAGATCGAGCGGGCCCTCACGGCATTGAGGGAGCTACGCCAGAAGCCGGGCGAACTGGAAACCGAGTACGCTACTCGAATGTCCACCGCCCTGGGGAGGTGCGGGGACGTGCACTCGGCATACGAGAGGACGACCCTCTTCATCGAGGGGCTCACCCCCGCGATCAAGCCGCTGGTGTTACAAGCTCGCGAGGATTGACCCCGATCCTCGTTCGAGGATACCATCGCCCACGCGCGCTCGCACGGCGATGCTTTCCGGGCCCAGCACGGGGCGGGGCGCCGCGTGGAATTCGGGAAGCCTCGCCCGGTTAGACAGGTTCTCGCTGCCCTGGATGGCGCCACGTCGTCGTCGACCGGCCCCCCTCCCAGTTTTCAAACGGCCCGGGGAGCCGAGAACTACTTCGCTACCGATGGTGACCTCGCCGGGGGGGCTCCTTCCCTCCCGACGGAAGAATCCTCCTTCAACGACGGAGACTCGCTGTTTTACGGCGACCGGCGCAAGCCGTATCAACCCGCTCGAGAGCCCGCCGAGGGCTTTCGCGGACTTCCACCGGGGAAAACGTCCCGTAATTACCAGAAGGATCTGCGGGGACCTCCGTCCCCGCAGATCATCTGCTTCACCTGTTATCGGGTCGGGGACCACATTTCCCCCGACTGCGATATGAAGGTGAAGGATGTATCCCTCGTACCCCATCAGTACGGGAAGTTGACCGCGGCCCAAAAGAGCCGAGTGCCTCCGGAGGCGTACCTCCGAGCCGTCGCCCTTCTCAGTTACAAGGCGAACCGGGTAATGAACCCCGAAGCCGTCGCCGGCCCGCCGCCGCGTGCGGGTACCGGGACGAGGACCCCTCCGCCCCCCGGGGAAGCTCTTTCGCCTCCAAAAAACTAGGAGAACCTCAGCCTGCAGCCGCTGAGGTGGACACGGGCACGTCCCCGGATCTGTCGCCCAAGGAGGCGGAATCGTCCACACCTCCCGAGACGGAGAAGCGGTACCGGATACTCGGCCGCAAACACACTGGGCCATCCCAGGGAGACCCCGACCCCGAACGGCTCGGTACCTTACGCCGACCATGGCGAAGAAACACCCCCCCGCCTGCAAGGGGTGTTAGCCATCCCGAGACAGTGCTCGCGCTGTCTCGGCGGAATTACAAGGTCTACGCAGACCTTGGATTATCCCCGTCGATATTGGTGCGCCAGCTCACAATATTAGATACAGGGGCTGGCTCCAATTTCGTACGGGCCGACACGCTTCCCTCCGGATGGGAAGCGCTGATTATTCCGGGAGAAATCCCGTCGATCGCTGACGCCAATGGGAGACCATTGCGTACAAGCGGAAAAATCCCCCTCGTAGTGCGGTTAGGCGACCGCAACATGAGGTGTACATTCATCGTCTGTGAACGGTTAGCCGCCCCCGTCATTTTGGGGTGTGAGTTCAACGACAAGTTTGTGGAGGCGATTTACCCAAGACGCAAAGTGGTGGAGCTGGACGATGGCACAAAAATTCCCATCGTCCGCAAGCCGGCTGCCCGGGCCGTGAACAGTCCTCCCCTCCCGACGGAGCAGGAGTATTCCCCGCAAGCGGGGCGGATTTCGCCCAAGCTCAAGGTTACCCGCGCCGTCAACCTCCCGGCGGGCACCCAGACCTGGGTTTACGTCACAAGTGGACGGAACGGACTCTCGGTCCTCGAGGCGAACCCGCAGTTATATGCGAAGCATCGGCTCTCCCTCTCCAACGGGGTGGTGCGCATCTCTCCGTTGCAAGAGTTCAAGGTCCTCATGGCGAACTTCTCGTCCGCCGACAAGAGGCTATCGAAGAACCAAGTCGTTGGCTTCGTCACTCCCCATCCGCGGGCGATGGTGCGCACGGCGATGCCGTTGGACGCGGTCCTAGCCGCGGAATTCTCCGAGGGGAGCCCCCCTCTACAGGGCGAGAGGCCCCCTCGCGGTGTCCTCCCCCAAGCGGAGACATCCCCTCCGCAGGAGGCAGTTCCCCTCGACCACCTGCCGGCGCAAGTGCGAGGGCAGGTTCGCACCATGCTCGCGCCGTACGCCGCGATGTGGAACGGGAATTTGGGTGAAGTCCGAGCGACCGAGCATCGCATCGAACTCACCCCCGGCGCAAAGCCGTTTCGTTGTCAGCCATATCGCGCTGGTCCCCGCGCCCGAGAGGCGGAACAAGCCTCGGTGGACGAGATGTTAGCCAACGGGGTGATCACCCGGTCCAAGTCCGAATGGGCGTCCCCCGTTGTGCTCATACCCAAGTCAGATGGGAGCCTCCGTTTCTGCATCGATTACCGACGGCTGAACGCGTTGACCGTGCGAGATACTTACCCCATCCCCCGGATGGACGAGTGTCTTGACACGCTCGGGGAAGCCAAGGTCTTTTCTACCCTTGATTGTAACTCCGGGTACTGGCAAATTCCAGTCGCCAAGGAGGATCGACCGAAGACCACGTTTACGTGCCACGCCTGGACGTATCAATTCAACCGTATGCCCTTCGGGATGATGAACGCCCCGGCCACCTTTCAACGTATGTTGGATATCCTCCTCTCAGGCTATCGCTGGAAGAGCTGTCTCATCTACCTTGATGATATCATAATCTTCTCCAAGGATTATGACACGCACCTCAAGGATGTGGACGTAATACTCCGTGCTCTGCAGCAGGAGGGATTGTCACTTAAACTTAACAAGTGCAGGTTTTTTCAGGACTCTGTCGAGTACCTGGGTCATATCATCCGACCGGGCGAACTCGAGGTCCACCCGAAGAATGTGAAAGCGCTCTCAGAAGCGATTCAACCACGGACCCAGACCGAGCTGCGCTCGTTCTTGGGAATGTGTAATGTCTACCGACGTTTCGTCGATCAGTTCGCCAAGATAGCGGCGCCCCTTACGGCTATGCTCCGAAAAGGAGAGCCGGATGTCCTTCCCAATCTGGATGAAGAGCAGACCACGGCCTTCCAGACACTGAAGGAGTGCTTAATTTCGCCACCAGTCTTAAAACTCCCAAGACTGGGGCGCCCCTACTCACTGGATACGGATGCATCAGACGCTCAGTTGGGCTGCACACTACTGCAGACCCACGAGGATGGACACCGATACCCTGTCGGGTATTGGTCACGCACGCTCTCGTCAGCGGAACGCAACTACTCGACAACCGAGAAGGAATGCCTCGCCATCGTATGGGCGGTACAGACGCTCCGCCCATACCTGGAAAGGGAGCGGTTCACGGTCAACACCGACCACCACTCCCTGCGGTGGCTGATGAACCTCGCCGATGCGAGTGGCCGACTTGCCCGGTGGCGCTTGCGCCTTGCCGAATATGACTTCGACGTAACCTACGTGAAGGGGATCAAGAACTGCCTCGCCGATGCGCTGAGCCGTATCCCATCTACGGGGGGTACGACTGTCCCGACCGACGAAGAAATTCCTTGCTACTCCGTCCTGAATTTCGACGATGAGCCTCAGCATCAAGAGGAGACCTACGACCCCACCGACGTCGAAATTTCCGCGGGTTGCTACGCGCTGGACCCCCCGGCCTCGATGGCCGCGATAACCCACGAAGACTTCTCTCGTGAACAGCACTCCGACCCATTTTGTAAGGAGGTGACTTCCCGTCTTGAGAAGGGGGAGGGGTTCGCTGAATTGCGCCGGTCCCGATTCTTCGTGAATCAGGAAGGGCTGGTCTGCCGGAAAGCCCACCTCGACGGTGTGGAACAGATCGTAGTACCCACAACCCTCCGGGAAAGGTTGTTGTACTTGTCGCATTATCCCGCCACCTCCGGTCACCCGGGAGGCAGGCGATTGTTCTATACGCTAAGACAGCGGTTCTACTGGCCAAGCATGTCGGTGGACTCCTACTCGACCGTAAGGATGTGTCCCGACTGCGCGAAGGCACGCATCAAACTGCGGAAGCACAACTCTGAGTTGAAGACATTTCCTCCGTCAGGGCCCCTGGAGTATATCGCCATCGATATTCTCGGCGAACTTCCCCGTACACCAAGAGGAAACCGTTACCTCTTGGTGATGACGGACAGATACTCCAAGCTGACCAGGACGGTCCCGCTCAAGAGGATTACCGCTGAAACGGTTGCTCAGGCGTTTATTTCCCACTGGGTGTTCGTATACGGCGCCCCAGTGAAACTTCTCTCCGATAACGGAGGACAATTCACATCGAGGTTTTTCCTCGCAGTGTGCAGGATACTCTCAATTGAGAGCGTGTTTACCACGGCGTATCACCCCCAAACCAATGGGCAGGTGGAGAGATTCAACCGTACGTTGGTATCAACCCTCCGGCATTATCTCGCCGATAATCAACGTGACTGGGATCAGTACACGGACGCACTGACGTACGGCTATAATTGCACGGCGAACAGGATGATCGGTATGCGACCGTTCGACCTCGTATTATCCCGGACCCCGAGTCCGTTATCCCTGCAACAAACGCCGCTGTTGGACCCATCCGCCTCAAGGGCGCAGTTCAAGATCCGCTACCTAGCGTGGCTCCGCAGCCTGATGTCGACGGCCAGCCGCCACTTGCTGACCGGACAGGAGCGGTATAAGAACGATTTCGATAATCATATACGCCACCCCACCCCGGACTATCGGGTGGGGGATCAGGTACTCGTGAACCGCGAGGCCGCGCTACGGTCCGAAGAGAAAACGGACAAGGACCGGGTTAACAATAAGCTCGCACCGCGGACCGAGGGACCCTTCCCTGTCGTACAGGTGGACGACCACACCGTCACCATATTACGGGGGACGGGACTGAAAGACCGGCTCTCTCGTGACCGAGTTGTCAAGGCACCCCCGTTGAGGAGCAACGGGGAGGATCCCCCGCTGGAACGGGTGGAGACAGACGGGGAGGACAGTAACCTCCCCGAAGCTACCGCCTCAGAAGGGACCCTCGCTACACCGGCGACCGCGAGGTTGCGCACGCCGGGATTGATGGACGCTGTAACCAGTGGGGGAATCGAGGACAACCGCTCGAGACTCGCTGGGTACCGCTCTCAGGTCGAGATGACGGAGGGTCCGCCGCGTAGGGAAGAATCAGACTCGTGCCCTGCTACGCGCGCGCGAACCGCGAGGGAGAGCCCTATAACTACGGAGCCGACAGTGGCCCCTACGGAACCACCCGCGCCCCGCCGCGACAGGGCCTCCGCCCCCCCGGCGACCGACCCCGCTTACCGAGCGTTCATCTCGTCTGGTGCGGTGCACCTGGCCGCGAGGTGCACGTTCCGACCCGACGCCTTCCGCGTACCC
>NW_005179009.1:219038-232212 GCF_000350225.1 Chondrus crispus | reverse complement strand
AGTTTCGAGTCCCTTTTTTCGGGGGTTCGAAACTCATTATGAGTTTCGAACCCCTTTTTTTGGCACTCGAAACTCATGGTGAGAGTACAGTATTTATTGCGTCCCGCTCAAGCGTTCTTGCCTTGTAAGGAAGTGTGTTGTCATTTTTTGTGTGCACTACCACCTTTGCGATCTGCGCCGATAATATGTGCAGAACCCTACATTCCTGATATTTCAGAGAAGTTCCATGTGCTTTTTCGCTTCACCAGAAGCAGACTGGCAGCGTAGAAAGATATATGTCATTGCTTGCGGTTATGTCTGATGGATGTAAGATGTTTGAGCCCGTGTACCGGGAAGGGCGATCACTTCCAGGGAACCTCCCGTCATAGGACTTCTACAATATCAGTGAACAAATTGAAGAACAACCGATTTTTACTTCATTGGTCATACACTACTTTCATTAGAGCATCTTCACCGGTACTGAATCAAATAACCAAATACTCAAATAATCATATTTTGTCATTTGGTTTCAATTGTACGACTCCCACCGGGCGCATTCAAATGATCAAAAGAGAAAAATTTACCTCAGAGGCAAAATCCTGAGGCAAAAACGGCTGATTTGCCTCAGGATTTTACCCCAGGGTAAAATTATTTCCGCCAAGTGGCGTCACAAGATTTGCCCAGGCAGGACTTGCAGGACTTTTGGCGCGAAAAGTGGCAAAACGAAAGGTAGCTCGATGTGGGCAGTGATCATTCACCTCCCCGCCATGTTCGAGAACATCGCGTCGGAAGTGTTTCCATCTCAACATGAGCAAAACAAGAGGGAGCAACTACAGCCTTGAAGCCTGGATCAGGTCTTCATCCTCATCCCCGATGGCATCGTTCTACCAACTGCCCTCCATATCCTCTTCAACTTGAGTACGAGCTCGGCTCGTACCAAGAAGTGGTTTGGTGGGCAACCGGTGGGAACAACCATATTGGTTTACCAAATGACCAAAATCTACGGTTCCAAAAAAATAGCCCAACCAATTTCTATCAGCCACTTGGCACTTAAATTTGGTTATTTGGTCATTTGATCGGACACGGGTGGAGATGCTCTTAGAGAGTAACTTCAATTCATGCCATTTGCGCAGCATACTCGGTGGCAGATTCACGAACGGAAGAGAATTGGTCTGTGCAGATCAAATTCATGAAAAAAAGTTGAAACAACATCTTTTTGTATGCTGTACCGAGGACTATCTCGCTTTTTCACTGCCAAACCAGTCCAATATGTCTCATTCATAACACCGAGTGCAGTGCGTAAATCTTTTGTTCCCACGCCAAACTTTGATGAAAGGGCTTCATGGACTCGCACATTCGCACGCACCGCTGACTTCCAGACGCCATGGACCATGTTATGTAGAGGAATATTTCGGATATCAAGTTCAGTGTCTTCTTCATCTGGCATGTAGCCATACACACTCAATGTTTTGTGTTTCATCTTTGCGATTTCTGCGCACATGTGACTAATGACGGCGAGAGCAGATAGCTCTGTCTCAGCATCTGCTTTGGCTTCTTTCATTTTTGTCTTACTGGATTTAATACTCAGCATCATGTGACGAAAAATGTCCATGGGATTTCCGTTTTCATAAAAAACAGCAGGTCCAATGTCTTTCTTCTCTGGCTTTCTCCATTTCCAATTGGTGGAACTACCCCCTTCTGATCTCCAAAGGACACTAAGCGTTTCAGAAAATTGTTGATCTACAACACAAATGAGCGGCACAACCTCATTCAGCGCGGCAACAAGTCCAGCGACACGGTCTAATTCTTCGCTTATGTCATCACTATAAACCTCACTATCTGCAAGCTGGCCAGCGTCAACAGCGGCGGGATCATATAAATCGATGGGAATGTCGCCGTTGTGAACGAATCCGAGACGAATGGACAGAAGATGTGTTTGAACTCGATTCTTGACCTTTTCAACCACATCGCAGATGTTGAACTTGTCTTCACGAAACGAATCAACCATGTCGGGAGTATTTTGAATACCAAACCTCTCATGATTGATAACATTCTGCCAAATAACGTGGCAGTCTATCGCACAGAAACGAATGAAGAGAAACGTAAAAGGAGACGACAAGCGCAACCACCGAGGTATGCTCCCAGCCACTGCTTTGAACAGGGAAAGTTCGGCGACGAGGTGCTTGCATGCGTACTTAACCCCATCATCGCTGCAGTTAGAATAAGGTTCGTCACTACCCACCGATACTGACCACGCAAGGTTCACGATGCGGGCAGTTATTCTACGCTTATGTTGCGAACGTGCCGCAGGCATATAGCTTTTGTTGTACGTCTTGCTGTCCAGTGTTTTAGACATTGTGGTGGCTACGACATCACGCAAATAGTGGATCGACCTAGAACATAGTTCTTCAAATGCGTCATTTTCCTTTAAGTCTTCGGGATGACAAGAAAATCCAATACCACGAAGGAAATCATCGGTAGATTCATGAAAGAATTCACATACACGAGGCCACATCACTCTCTCTCTCACAATGTTCTCCGTATCTTCAGCTGGTACGATAGACCGCGGTCGGTTCCGGGGGTTAGTAATGAGCTCATACTCTGAACTATTCCGTCAATGAAAATGGCTCAAAAACGCCTTCGCACTCAAAGGATATATCGCTGTATCGGGGAACTTAGACAACCAGGTTCATAATTTTCATGTCGGGTAAGTAAAAATGTCGATATGTACGACTTGCATTCTTTCTAAAGAGCCACACAGCTGTAGAATGCAAGACAAGCAGACCTTATCCCCTGACCCCTTTTCTATCTAATTTTTCTGGGGTTTTCTTGGGTCCCGATTTTTCTACATGCCTATCAACGGCGTTCATCTCTAGACGCGTGAGACCTCCTATAAAGCGAAGCGACCTTTTTGTACTCCCAGAAACCAGGACCCCCCGAAACCTGCAGGCTTTTGATTCTCTATCCATTCAGTCAGAAATGCAAAAGAAGTTGAAGGCTGGAACATCCAGCACGAGTAAGCGAGGTACCGTAGGAACGTGGGTGCGTAACCGGTGTCTCATACGAAGCCCAGGGCCGCTTCTCTCGGGAAGTGCTGCATCCATGACATTTAATATCCTTGTTACGTATTTTTTATAGATACAGTACATCATGATTTTAGTCCCGTTCTAGCGGACCCCCATTTTAGTGGGTTGCCCTTGTGGGTGGCCCGGTCATTATCCTGATCACTTTGGATAGAACCGGAACGGATAGAACTCTTTTTATCGTACGCTGTACAGTCCGGGTACCCGTACATCACTGCCAGAAGGATGAATCACTCTCAACGTCCATTGCATGGTTCGACGTTTGTCGAGAAATCCGTCACCCGTCATTGGCAAAGAAAATTTCAACTCTTTTTGAAAGGGCTCAACTGACTACAGCACGGCAGATAAGCTTCTCATAGGTTTGACGAAGTAGAAAGAGTTCAAAAAAACTACAAGTGAGACTAAAATAGAAAACGGACAAAGAGATACGGGTACAGATACTAATACTGTACCAATTACTGTAGGTCTAAACCTCAACTTCAACTTCGAATCCCATTTTCTGCGGGTTCCAAACTCATTTTGAGTTTCGCACCCCTTTTTTTGGTACTCGAAACTCAAAATGGCGATACTGTGCATGTGAACAGTACAGTACCTGCCCCTCCCCTGAAGCGCCCCTGCGCATGATTCGAGGCCATTCTCATTTTGAGTTTCGAGTCCCTTTTTTCGGGGGTTCGAAACTCATTATGAGTTTCCAGTCCCTTTTTTGGTACTCCAAACTCATTATGAGTTTCAAGCCCCTTTTTTTGGTACTCGAAACTCAAAATGAGTTTCGAGCCCCTTTTTTTTGGTACTCGAAACTCATAATGAGACTTGCACCCCCCTTTTCAGGTTGCCAAACGCAACATAAACACACGCTACATGTGAACATTTCAGATCCTGCTGCGCCCCCGGGAAGGCCCTGCACGTGATGCAAGGACAGTATCAACTTGTGTGTTTGGCAGCCAATTGTTCGGGGCGCTAAACTCAATATGAGCATGCCATACCGACAGCTCGATTTGCACATGGTTTTCGCACAGCGAGCGGAACCATTTTACTACTAGGCGGCATGCTAGAAATAGGATTCCGCATTCATAATGAGAATAGGTTCGAAATCTTTGGAACTGCTTTCCGCAAACGCGTCACAGCGCATAGTCCATGCATTCAAAGGCGTAGGAAAGGGGATACATGATCTTGCATTCCACATAAAGTTCAGGCTATGTTTTCGTTTAAGATATCATTGCTTACTTCCACTTCATAGAAAGGACAGCATGGAGGCCTTTACATGCAAGGGCGGCGGCGTTTCGTTTCACTGGGGAAGCGAATCTCGGAGAGGGCCTGTCATCCTTCGTTTGGTGCTTGACAGCGGGATAGCCCCACAGCCTCAACAGACTCGTACTGCGCTCTGTAAGAACTTGCGGGCTTTAGAACTGGGACTGGACGTGTAGCGAAAAAGGGGTTGTGGAAGTGGGGCCACTTTGAGTTGTCTCCACGCCTCTGAGGCTTTCTTTTTCTGCCGAGGGCTCCCTTTCTTGACGCGTATCGAAGGCTCCAGCGGGCTCATCCGCTGTGGCTATAGCCCCGCCAAGGTCAGATTTCTCACCTGGCGATCGACCCCGTAAGGGGTCGACTCTGTCCTGTCGGCCTCGACGGACGCAGATTGCGGTATTTTTCCTGTCTGCACGTGTCGGTCAGACACAACTCGTAGGCTAAAAAATCAGTCGAAATGTCAGATCCCGGATTTGTCTGTCTAGAAAACGAAACACAGAGCGACACATACCACACCCGTTCTTGACAACAACAAGCGGTCAAGTGTGAAAGACTCCAACGCGCAAGAAAACAAAAGAGTGACGATTTCGAAAAAACCAACGCACAAGAAAACAAAAGAGTGACGTCGGTGAGAATGATGGTGGGCGCTCGATATAAGAAAACTTCGGGTTCTTTTTTATATGGAACCTAAAAATCGAACTGTTCGCAGCACTACGAGAGGATTGTTCCGGTTTCGCGCGCTTTTATCTGTAAGTAAACGTTAACTGTCAAGCAAAGCGAGGAACAGTAAACCTATACTCGATATCATATCGTCGAATAAACAATCACATGTTACTCAGTTTATAATGACTGCATGACATGTCTCGTAAGCCATTAAAGGCCATACAGTAAAGGTTAACCTGGTTGCAGGTAAATGTTTACCCCGGAATGTTAAGGAGTAAATATTTACTCGCAACCATCAACTCGACACCGAGTAAATGTTAATCTGCTTGCGAATAAAGGTTTACTCGGGAATTATACGGAGCAAGCATTTACTGTAAGTGGCGTTATAACTGTAAGCTGTCCTTTGTTTTAATTTAACGTCTCTTTACTTACACCATCGGTGTATGCCGGTGATTGCCGTTTGTTTAACTTAATGTGTACCTTATCATATACATTACATCTTTATTGGGTCATTCCGAAAATCACAATTTGTGACTGATACACAAATCACATTTTGTGTGTACGTCACGCTATGGGGTCACTAAAATCATACACACAAACTACGACGTAGCAGAAATAAAAAACCATGCTGGATCAGAAATCCATCCTCCTCCAATCATTTCAAAGCAATACTGCATTTGATCATACACCACGCTGACCCAGTGCTCAGCCACCACATCCATCAAACCTCTCACGATAGCCATGCAGAGCCCGACCATCGCGCTCCTTTTGCTCCATCTCCTTCAATGCCAAACCAGTGGCGAAAGAACGGCATTTCAAAGACAATTGACAGCGCAAGGGCGAAGACGAAGGGACCGTCGCATTACGAGAAGAGCCCTTCAGCACCCTTCTGTTTCTCCCTTTGCCCTTCTGTTTGGTTCCGGGTGTGATTAGTCGCTGATCACCCTCGTGGGGCTTGACCGTAGAGCATTTTCACATCTTTTGGCGCGCTTCAGACAACAGTACGACAGGTACACTCCTTACACTGCTGACGGAGTGATTCGTTTATTGTCGTTGCGCAATGTAAGGCGCGGACGGCCGCGAACATTGACTTCACAGCAATGTCTAGGTTTGGTGCTCTGTTGGTGGCGCACAAGGGGATCAGAGATGGTTCTTTGTCTTCTGTTTGGAGTTACCGCGTCCGTTTGTTCTGTCTTTGTTAGGTTTGGTCGCAGGATTTTAATGAAGGTTTTATCCATGGACCCACTCGCTGCGGTCAGAATGCCGAATGATGAAGAGGTGAGAGCCTACAAGGAAGCATTTGCGGCGAAATATTCTATGCTCTCGGATGTTTACGCTTTTGCCGACGGACTAAAGCTCTATCTAGAGCAAGCAGGGGACACTGTTATTCAGAATATGTTCTACAATGGCTGGACACACGACCACTACGTTGGTAACGTGTTTGTACTCGCCCCAAGTCGGGTTATAATTGCATGTACAGTAAATGCACCTGGTGCTATGCACGACTCCCAAATTGCAGATTGGGGTAACATATATTCCAAGCTGCGAACGGTTTATGATAGAACAGGTGGAATGTGTGTGGTGGACTCGGCTTTCTCAAGAGGAGAGCACCCCTTTTTGATAAAGTCGAGTCAGGACCCACTGGCAAATTCGGAAGGTCGAGAGGAGGTGATCGCTGCACGGCGGGCGACATCGGCACGGCAGGCATCAGAGTGGGGAATGAGGGCAATAAAACGGACTTTCCCTCGACTGAAAGACCGAATGTTCTACGAAGAAAGAGGCGAGAGGAAAATCATTTTATTGTGCAGTGTGTTGTTCTTCAACTTTCGCACAAGGCTGGTGGGTATCAACCAAATTATGTCCACTTACATGCCACATCTTGGCGCGGAAGCGAACATATTTCTCAGGTCAAGTGCGGGCCCCTGAGATCGTTCTCATTTGCATGCTCGGTGATCCACATTAAACACATCGGCATCACGGAGATTTGTTTTGCCATTTCGCGAGGCGTTTCGGAGCGGTGTTACTGCGCCAGGGTCTGCTTGTCATTGCAGCTATGGTTCAGGATCGGTATCCGGCACGTCTTTAGATCGCTTTTGGGAGGACTGTGTGAGGCTGAGCGGAATGATCTGCATAAATTGCTCATGCCGCCTGGACTCAGCTTCACGACGCGACTTCTCCTCCTCCCGTCGAGCAATTTCATCAACTCGATCTTTCTCCTTTCGCCACCTCTCTTCCGCCCTATTCTGCCGTTTCTCCAGTTTATCCAGCTCCCTCTGCGCCAGCTTATCTGCTCTTCGCGTTTGATCCTGTAGCATTGACATTTTTATCAAAGAAAGGATATGGTCAACCCCAGACTTTGGCACGTCTCCTGACAGACAGCTTCTCTTGCGAACAAGTGGTCTTGGTGACATGCCACGAGAGTTTAAACTAGGCAGCGCAGCAGCATTGTTCTGCGTCCCTTCAACTTCTATGTCCGCAGACGTAGAGGCAAATGCGCGCCCGTCTTCGCTCCCTTGCTCTTCACGCTCCTTTACGGCTGTAAGAGCTCCCGCACCTTCTGTCTCGTCGTCAGTCCAAAATATCGGCGCGATACCTGATCCTGACGAATGATCAGGAATCGATTCTTCTAAAATGTCTTCGGTAAACTCGGCATCGCCACTGTCGGCTCTTTCCGCCTTTTTTTGCCGAACGCGCTTCGCTTTCTCCACATCTGGTGGAATATTAGGATCACCCGTGGGCACTCTCTTTCGATGGAGTGCCCCAAACTTTCGCCTTATTGAATCGACACTTCTCTCCACTCCGGGGTAACGATCACGGTGAAGCCGCAAAACTGTTTCCCACTCATCCCTGCACAGCCGTAGGTGCTCTACTAACAATTCAAGAAGATTGTTGGTCTCTTGCTGCGTGAAGCCGCTTCCGCGTCCACCAGGAGCCCGAGCATTTCGCGATCTTCTCTCACCGGATGCCACATTCCGCGATATTCTCTTGCGGGGCTTGAGCGGACGGCGGACATGTTGCGGCAACCGGGTCGTTTGCGGTCGTTGATGAATTGCAGGCGCAGCAGGACGTGTTGGATCTGGCTCGGACATGAAAACTACCGGAGATGGTGGGGGTACATTAGGTGTCGAAGCGCTGAAGTCGGGAGACGGCGCTGGGAGACTGGAAGAGGCTGAAGGACAGGCATTGACAAAGGGAAGCGTGTGTCGTTGTCCAGGAGTGTGGGGTCCGTGAGTGGATGGCATGAGGGTGTTGGGGTGAGAGGGTTGTAACTGGCAGGAGAAACGATGGGGAGGTCCGGAAGGGTGGGGGAAAGAGGCGTGGGCAGGGGCATTAGCGTTTTGATTTGCTGCATTGTCGGATTGAGGGGGTGATGCATGAGGAGAGTCTTCATCAGCGGGAGAGGACATCGTAACTCGGTGTCGATGGCAAGGGAAGAGTGTCACGAAAGATGGTTTTGGTATGGGTTGGTGGCGGGCTTAAGGGGCAAGAGGATTGGAGGCTTACAATGGAAAATGCGCAAGCGGAAGATTTGTGTCATACACAAATCAACTTCGCATGAGGAGAAGCATGCGAAGTACACGGGATTTGTGTATACATAAATCACCATTTGTGCGTGCATAAATTGGGAAATGGGATTTTCGGAGTCGCCCATTTACAACAGAGCTAAGACCCCGTCTCAAGGACCCTGAGAGGCGGAACTCCCTGCTCCGTGTGACAAGTGTACACGTGGTGTCGTGTACGGCCAGCAAGGACGCCGTCATCATTTGAGGGCAAACCGGCGCCACCTCCATCTTCATAGTCACCGTCCTCAGGTGCAGGCCCGTTCCTTTGCTTCCCTCCCCGACCTCGTCACTATGGCTCCCCCCGCCTTTATCCGGGCGCTCCCCCTCCGCCGCGCGCCGCCCTTCATCGCCCCCCGCTCCGTCTCCCCCCGCTCCAATCCACGCGCCTCCATGGCCTCGGCGCTCCCCACAACTGGCCCGAACCGCCTGGCCCCGCCGGCCCCGCCGACGACCCCGCTCTTCCAATGCCCGGAGTGCGGCACGGCCCACGCCGCCCTCCCGTTCTTCTGCGCCACGTGCAAATTCGAGCCCACAGAGCGGCGCGGCTACGTCGACCTGACGCGCACGGCGTCGTCCCCCCCCTCGCTGCTGCGCAACCTGCTCACCCAGCCACCAAGCCAGTCGCTGTTCCAGCTGCCGCTCGTCTCGGCCGCGTACGAGCGGGGCTGGCGCGCCAACTTTGCGCGCGCGGGATTCCCGGGCATCGAAAAGGAGCGCGACCTCTTCCTAGACTTCGCCGCCCCGGCCGCCGCCGTGCTCGACATGAGCTGCGGCTCGGGGCTCATGGCACGCCGCCTGGCCTCGTCCGGCCGCTTCGGCCGCGTCGTGGCCGCGGACTACTCCGATGCCATGCTGAGACAGACCGTCGAGTACAAGAACAAGGACGCTACCGCGCCCGAGTTCGACGTTGTCAGGGCCGATGTCGCCCGCTTGCCGTTTGTCGAGGGCGCGTTTGGGGCGGTGCATTCAGGCGCCGCGCTCCATTGTTGGCCGAACGTGCAGGATGGCTTGGCGGAGATTCAAAGGGTGCTGCAGCCGGGGGGGAGGTTCTTCGCTACCACCTTCTCGAAGCTGGCTTACTTGCCCAATCGGGAGAGGATTGACCGATATCCGAGGCTCAAGAAGGCCGTTGTAAGGGCAGAGGAACTCGTGCCGGGGCAGAGGCCGTATCGGTTCTTTGAGGTGGATGAATTGGAGTATTTATTTAAGGCCGCAGGGTTTGTCGAGGTCGATGTGGAAAGGCTTAAGGGATGTGTCATTGTGAGGTGTCGCAAGTCGGAGGAATAGGGGGGCAGTGCGTCAGGGTGAAGATACCCGGCTTTTGTGAAGATTCGCGGAAATGTCGTCTGTGGCTGCCGTCGTTTTAATTGAAATGCACAAACTCCACGGTTTGGACCATCCAAGTCAATTGATGTCGCTCATATTGTACAAAGACATGCCTTCGTTTGTCAACAAGCACGGCGTTAAGAGCGAACGGGTGGAAGTCATTTCAAAGCAACTACTTTGTCGGTGATTCACACTCACTAGCAGTTCAATGCTGCCGGTTGTTCCGACGATGCCCGATGCATTCCCACATGTTTATGTCCCTAGAGCTATGTTCCTAGTATTAGTATTTGATGTCCCTTTCAGAACACCGAAAAGGGTCTGATGCATGCTTGTCACTCGCCTTCATCCATCTCAAGTCAAGCTTAAAGGATATGTACAAAAACACTCCAAGGTCCCTTTCTCCCTCTAAGTCTTGGCCACCAGAAGCATCCCTACGACTACGGTACACGCAAAGCGATTAGTGTGATCATAATGCGCTTCCTGCTTCACATGGTATATTCTTGAGCTGAAATAACGCACTTGCCCAGAACACTCGCTCGGCATCCGCGTCGACGCAAGGTTTCGTTTCACCCTCATCCTCATCCTCCTCCTGCGCATGACGCAGAGAGCAGTGTTTTTGTCCTATGTCAGGTTCAGGGGTCGAATGATCAGATTTGCTTCCGTACTTCCCCGGATCTTGTAGCCATAGCGTAGAGCGAGCCAGAGCGAACTCTTCTAGAAGAGGAGCTTTGCCGTTTGTTAACCACCATGACTCTCGGAATTGCAATATTTGCCGGCTGAGGGTCGGAGGCTGTGATGCCGCAGGGAGCGCGGTTCGCTCCTTCTTCATTTCGGCTATGTCCGACTCAGAAAACCTTTGTTGGATTCTTGTCATGTTCTTATTTAGCAGGGCATCGAATTGAGAATCAGACAATCGACAAAGAGCCCACGGATATATGGTCTTCTCAGTTTCGGCCGTGTCACTCACGTACTCAAAAGTGCTGGGCATTTGTTGTCTGGTGCGCAACGCAGTTATGATTTTCCTTTCGATCCCTTTCTCTTTCCCATGCCTCATCTGAAGTTCTGATGAGATGCCAAATAAACGTGTGGTCCAATCGGGACAAACGCAATCCAACAGGTTTATAACTGCCTGTCCAGCACCCCTGGCTAGTTGCAGAGTGACTAGATGAACGCGATGTAGGATGCTCCTCGCAGCTCGAAATACAACTAAAACTTCCAGAGCTGTGCACCCCAATAAGTCGCAAGCTCTCGTGGCTAGAGAAAAGCCCCAACACACTTTCTTCTGCCCGAGCACTCGTTTCAAGCCATGGAGACCCAACGCACATACGCGATTAACACAGGCTGCCACGAGAGCAAAGTTCTCGGGATCTTGCGACACTTGGCATTCTCCCAGCATAAGTGTTACTAGACCACTAACAGATTCGGATGACACTCCCGAAAAGAGGTGGAAGAGTACTATGTTCCAAATACTGCTCTCAAGTTGGGTCATCTTTGGCACATAGAAGGCAGTACTTGAGATAGACACGCCGGAAACAGTAGTATTTCTCTTAGCGAGACCCCTTTCCGTATCTGACAGCCCTCCTTGACCTTGTGCTTGCAGTTCTCCTCGTAGAACGAGCTCCGCCACCTTTGAGTCAATGGCTATCTGATCATTTGGAAATGAGATTTCCACGGCATATACACGACGTTTCCGGTTGCTATATGGGGACTCAGTCTCCTTTCTTTCCTCAAGAACACCATCGCTTAGATGCAAGTTCGATGTCAGCACCTGCGGGTCTTGTATGTCCATTTCAGTCAATTCGTTCCCAAAGCAGCTTCGCAAAGGAACATAAACATCATTTTGTTTCAAAGGCGCTTCTCTGGCAGATTCCTTCGCTCTCGAACGGTGCAGAGCTTCGCTGTTGCGGCACTTCTTCATATTTGTAACTCTGGTATCGATGTCTTCCTGAGATGGCAGGTCCATCCCATCGAAGAAACTTCCCTTCTGGGCTTCAGTGGTTTCTCGGTAAGCATCCCATTGTTTTGCATGTTCCTTCTTCAGATGCCTTACGAAAGTGGCTTCGTGAAAAGGAGGATCATACAATCTCAAGTACTTCCTGTGCCTACCGTTTGCACCGAAGGCGAAACAGAATTTGCACATGAGCCACGTGACATTACCGGTTGCCTCATCTCTATCTACGATTTTCAGGCCGTGTGTATGAAGATATGGCATTGCCGCAACCAGAGCTTCATCGTCAAGCCGATCCCTTGGGGGTGCCGTACTTTGAAATGCATTTGCTACCTCTCCACGCTCCCCAGTGCCCTTAGGAATATTGTGTATGGGTTTTGTCGCATGCGCTGCTGCCTCAGTATTCACTACCGACGTCGAAGGAGTCGGGGTGCTCAGTGACCTTTGCCTCTTGGTCGATACGTTGGGCGCACTTTCGTCGGTCGATGCCCTGGCGAAAGCGTTTTGCGGGTCCATCATCGGTCTCTTCTGACCGCGTGCTGCGAACGCCGCTGCTCCCGAGATCTTGAGAGGTGTTGACGGGGCCGCTGTGCGGCTTGCCGGCAGAGCCTCTCGCGGAGCTGCAATCGTGGAATGCCGCGGACGAGAAGTGTTAGGTTGATCTGCCCCAAACGTT
The DNA here is from genome assembly GCF_000350225.1 of Chondrus crispus. NCBI lineage: Eukaryota > Rhodophyta > Florideophyceae > Gigartinales > Gigartinaceae > Chondrus > Chondrus crispus. The sequence goes on along the minus strand of NW_005179009.1, from coordinate 219,729 downwards.
GACAGGTCACGGGATAAGCTCTTCTCCGAGCGTCCGGAAATAGCCACATACGGAGAAGGGTCCTCACAAGCCGCAGTAAAAGCCTTTGATGCAGTGTCCGGTCCGCGACCGGCAACATAGCTACGCCCGGCACTACTTGGTGCCGTCAGTTCGAGCGGCGTCATGGGTCGCTCTGGGCTCGCAGTATTCATTTCGTGCGAGTCCGGCGCCAGCCCGTTGGTAACACCCACACCCCGCGGCCGTGGCGAGGCTTGTGGCTGCCTCGCCTCCGTTGCGCGGCGCTCCTCCGCGGCGCCCCAGCGTCCTCCTTCACGAAGTTTCTGGCACACTGCGGACAGCCTCGCGATGGCATGATGCCCGGGCAGCCCCTCCCGCTCGGAGTTGCGCCCCGCCGCAAAGCCGACCTCGAACAGCTCGCGCAGCTCTGCAGGGATGATCTGCAGCAGATGATGCGGTACGACGGGCGCGGCGCCCGCACCGGTCTTGTTCGGTTGGCGCGGGCTGGTGGCGAATGAGGTCGGCGGGCTCTGCGGCGTTGCGGCAGCGGGCGGCGTGCGGGCAACATGCCCGGGGGTGACAGGATGCGGGCGCGGGAGCGGGCGCAGGGCGTCACGCACGCAAGCGTCCTTCTCGAGCGCGGCGGCGTGGCGCTCGCGCACGACCCACGGCGCGAGTGGGCGGTCGTGCGAGG
>NW_005179009.1:177363-218750 GCF_000350225.1 Chondrus crispus | reverse complement strand
TGAGCCTCCCGGTCGCGAAAGGAGGCGGCGGCGAGCGGAAGGTGGGCGAGACGGGGGAGCTCGGGCGCGGGGGAGCGCGCGAACGGAACGGGCCCCGCGGCGGAGGGGTTAGGGAAGGCGGGGTGCGCGAGTGCGACTCCGGGGGGCGGCGGCGGCGTGGCTGGAAGCCGCGCGAGAGGAAGTCGGGCGAGGGCGGCATGCTAGTGTGCGGAGGGGGCGAGGTTGTCGGCGCGGGGGAGAGGGTGAAGGGGGGAGGTGAGTGCGAACAAGTCGATCGGGTGCGACTCCGGAACAAAGCGGCATGCTTTGCTGCGACACATCAACGGACCGCAGTGATGATGGGCCGTTGAGCCGTGAGGGCCGTTGAGCCTTTGAGATCAATCATCCGCCACGTGTTCCGTACTGACACGTGTACTACGTGCAACCGTGTACACGTTTGATTCCCAACTCCTGCTCGCAGCATTCTCCCTCACGTTTGGCATCGCTCCCCTGCGACTGTCGGAATCGCCTCACCGTTCCCTTTCGGAGCCAGAACGCACCCCCTGCTCCTCCGCCCGCCCTCCGCGATGGCGCCGTCGCACTCGCCGTCCGGCCGCGCGCGCGGGCACGGCGAGTTCCTGCGGTCGTGGGAGAGCGCGGCGCCGCTGATGGACAGTCAGCTGCGCCTGTGCGCGACGGTGGAGGCGCAATGCGCGCCGTTGCCGCATGCGAAGCCGCCCGATTCGGCGGCCGTGCCGCGCACGGGGGGCGGAGAGGAGGAGGACGCGGCAGGAAGAGCGCGCGGGGGAGCGCACCCGTACAAGGGCGTCGACGGCCTGCGCGGGCTCGCCACCGTCGCCACGGCGGAGGACTTCCACGTCTGGCACGACGAGATGGAGCGCCGCCTCGAGGAGGCCAACGAGCACAAGTACCGCACGCTGGTCGTCTCGCTGCAGCGCGATCGCGACACGGTCGAAGGCCTGCTGCGTGTGGCGGACGCGGCGGACGAGGCGCTGCGCCGCGTCAAGGAGGGCAGGCGCCTCGTGGACGAGGTCGTGGTCCGGTTCAAGTCGGACTGCGAGAATATGGTCTCGGATCGGAAGAAGATGGGCGAGCTGGCAGACGCTTTGCGCAAGAGGCTCACCTACTTCGAGGAGCTGGAGACGCTCACCACCAAGTTCGGCGGCGGGAAGGATGCTATCGACCCTACCCACCCTGACTTCGTCAGGCTCCTGCATCGTTTGGATGAGTGCGTGGCCTACGCGTCGAGCTCGACCGGAGCCGTCGCGGAGGCCGACGGTTATCTCGCTAGGTTTCTCGAGCTGCAGAGGCGCGCCTTCACTTCGGTACGCGACCATACGGTTACTGTGCTCAGGGATACCGCGAATACTGTTGCGAAGGAGCTCAAGAGCGATCGCGCGAGTGGCGCGGGCTTTCGACATGCCGACTTGACCGACGCGTCCAAGGAGTATTTGCGCTTTCGCACCATTGCCCCAAAGGTCAAGTCGCTTATGACCGAGCTGCACTCTCGCGCCAAGATGAATCCCGCTGGGAAGGGGCCGCTGACTGGAAGGGATGGCGGTGGGGATGCCAGAGGGACGTACGGCCGGGCGGTGAATTCCATTTCGGACCCGTACTCGAATCCCGCAGCGAGCGGGATCTCGGGGCTTAATACTAACCCGGCGTTTTCGACGAGGAGCACTGCGCTTTATTTGTACTCTGATTGTGAAGAATGCTTTTTTGAGCAGCGGAAGAATCTGCTGGAACCGTCAGTGGCGGCGCATATCAAGAGTTTGGGTGATGTTCGGAATATGATCGCGCTAGCCCGGCTGGGCTCGGCGCACGTGCTGCGCGTTTGCCAGTTGGAAAGGCAGCTCTACGAGCACTTTTTCCCATCCGAGGCCTCGGATGCCGATGAGAGTGCCATGCTGCTATCTGCTTTACGCGGCGTTTGCGACATGGTATATATCGAACTGAGGCCGCAAATCGTCCAGGAGGATGACCTCGACAAGCTCGTGTATCTCATTGAAGTCCTCAAGACAGAGATTCTTGGGGACGAGGTGCCGCGCCGTGGGTTCGCAGGGAAGGCATTTGCTCCGTCCGCCGTGCGTGCAATAGCCGACGCCCAAGAGCGGATTATCTTCCGTGCGGAGGTGTTTATGCGTGACGGAATTCGTGGTTTTGTACCGAAACCAGAGCATCTGGATTATCCAGAAAGAATCCTCGAGCATCAGAGGCAGATAGCTGCGGCTTCTCGAGGCACTCCAGGTGCGGGTCAACCGACTTCGGCGGGGGCTAGCTCGCATGGAGCAGGGGCCGAGGGAAGCGAGTCGTCGGAACGCACCTCGCCAAAGAATGAAGTGCGAAGTATTGGCATATACGCAACATGGTATCCACCTGTGGAGCGGACGCTAAGGCTACTATCGATGCTCTATCGATGCGTTGATGGCGAGGTGTTTGCCGGAGTTGCGCAAGAGGCTGTTGCGATTTGCGTACAATCGGTTGGCTCTGCAGCAGCAAGAATTGCTGCGATGGATAAGCCAAATGCAGAGGATCACGCACAATTGTTTCTTGTGTGGCAGCTGCTGATGACGCGCGAGCAAATATCCCCTTTTGATGTGGAAATGAGCTACACAGAGCATGAGCTCGATTTCTTTGAGCTTCGTTCCCTGTTGGGTTCTGTGATGAGGGGACAGTTATCGGCAAGATCATTGACTGCTCCTCCAACTGTGAGAGCGACAGTAGTGGATTCGAAACGGGAACTTGACCATCGCGTGCGGGGGGCGTGTGAGTCGTTTATTCTGAAGACGACGCGATTGCTTCTTGATCCTGTGTTGTCTTTTCTCGCCAAGTGCAATGCGCTACCAGTACCGCGGAAGGGTGCACACACCGAATTGGGTCCCGGGCAAGTACCCGCGACGCCCCCCAAGGCTCCGTTTGATATTTTGAAAGCCAATTCCGGGTCGTTTGCGCATCCGAAGCGCCTGCGGGAAACATGGCAGAAGGTGAATGAGGCTGTAAGTAATGAGCTACCGGCGCTAGTGAATCGAATGAAGATCTACATCTCTAAGGCAGCCTCTCGGGCGGTGTTGCTACGTCCTATTCGAGCAAATATCGCTGAGGCGGCGACCGAGTTGCTCTCGTCACTGCAACTGCGGTACACGTTGGACGAGCGAGAAGTGATTGGTATAGACGGCGAACAAGTAGGAAAACTACTGGACGAGGTAGATAGCATTATGGGAATTGCAGCGCGAACACCGATGGCCGTGAACCGATCTTGACGGGGGGAAAGCGATGTGCGATGTAAAAAAACAGACTGGCCAGTGAAGGTTTTTGATCTTGCTTCGTGCGCAATAACTGCATCATTGCGACCTGAATTTCCATCCGCAGCTGATTAGATTGTGCCAATTAGCTGACATGTCAGCCACTGTAACTGCAGGCAACGGTCGAGCCGCCACGAATCACACAGGTGAACTAATTCGTCTTTGCCAAGCAGCTTAAACACATGTAGATTGCTCGTTAAGGTGTCGCATGCCCTCCTCCATCAACTTCTCGCCGGCGCCAATGAAGCGGTAGCGTCCGCCTTCTCCCTCAATTGACAATGGCCGCTTTTGCTACACCTTTCCCTTCGCCCCATTCCAAATTTCGCCGACATGTTCCGCGACGCAACGCCGCAAAGCGAGCACAAGTGTGCACCGCCTCTCTCAGGGGGCGCCCAATTCGCACCCCCACCGCGCCGCCACCGGTCCAATCCCTCCCATCCCCCCTCCCGCGTCCTATCCGCATCTCGCCCCGCTACACCGCCGAATCAGCTCAATTCTCCACGGTGGCCTCGACGCTCACGCCGTCCGTGTTCTGGCGGTTCCTGCTACTCTCGGATGGGCACATAATCCAGCACCTAGTGACGCTAACGGGCGGGCAGATCCGGCTGACGCTACTGGGTACGTCCTTCTCGCCGGAGACGGGGACTGTGCAGCGGCGGATCGCGCTGCTCGGCGCCGACGGCGACGCGCTTCTGTACGCGACGACGGCGTGGGACTACGACATGTACATGCGGCTGATCGCGGGCCGTGAGCGCACGCCGCTGTGGGAGGTGTTCCGGACCAACCGGCTGGCGTGCGGGCGCGAGATCTGCGCCGTGCACTTCGGCACGTGCGCGAGCCTGGAGGGATACTTCGACGTGCCGCGCGGGTCCGGCATGTGGGCAAGGGATTACGTGTTCACGAAGAAGGCAAGGCCGATAGTTAGCGTGCACGAGGTGTTCTCGCCGAGGCTCGCGGCGTGCCTCGGGCCCGTGATCCCGCCCGAGGGCGTCGTCTGCGCGGCAGAGACGGAGGAGGAACGGAGGGGGTGGAGGCGCGGGGGGGCTACGTGGCGGGAAGCTGAGGATGCTATCGGGGAATGATCGGAAGAGGCGGCGGCGAGCCAAATGTGGATGCGGCTGGTGCAGAGGGCTTTGCGTGGGATCATTTACAAAAAAGTGACATGGCTCTAACGACGGCGTTTCGGCAGCGGTCACTTGGGGACGTCGCTGGCGAAGTAGCGGAATTGCGCGCCTTGGCGCCGGGGGTTGTTGCCGACGGGATGTCCCTCTAGTCGCTAGTGAGGTGCCGTGGCGCATTTGTGCGTAGAAAGAGGAGGGACGTTAGTAAACAAGCGCGTTGTTGATCACGGTTTTTCTGGGCGTGCGCGCACACACGTACCAATTCCCGGGTGATGCCGTAGTAAGCCAGGGCGGGGACGGCGAAGCCGAAGACGGCGAGCCTCGCCCAGTTGCCGCGCGAGAACTTGAAGACGTGCTCGCAGTTCTCGCGGAAGGCGGCCCACTCCTCGATATGGATGTTCTTTCGAACGCCCATTCCGCCCACCATGGTGATCGGGGGCGCGCGCAAGCGTGAAAGGGAAGGAGTGAAAAAGGCTACGGTGGCGGGGGGGAGAACGGGAGGCGAGAGCGGGAGGGGAGGTTAAAATGAGGCTATCGGTGTGCGCGAAGCTGGACTGGATGAAGACGGAGGCGAGAGGAGATGAGCTGTAATGAGCTGTAATGATATGTAATGATATGTAATGAATCTATGTGTAATGCCGGTCTGAGGCACCTGCGACAAGACACGACTTACACGTGGTGCGAATAACGATTGATTGGCCGCGACCGCCGAGGCAGGTCCCCCGCCCGCCGTCACCGGCCGTTGTCACCGGCAGTTGTCACCGTCCGCAGCGCACGCCTTGCACGCCTTGCGGTAACCAGGACAATCCCTTCCCGCACACCAGTGAACCCCCCTCCGCCAACGCCCGCCCTGCTTCCACCTGTGCCACCGAGCACCCCGCAGCCTCCTCGCACGAGCGCCGACAGGGTTAACCCGTTGCAACGACAGAGGGAAACGCGCTTTTCAGTCGCCGTCAGTCGCCGTCTGCCGTGACACAAGGTTCCGACCGCACCAACCTGTCTTAACTAACTCTCTTTGGCGAAGGACAGGAAGAACTTCCCTTCAAAATGGCAGAGAAGCTCACGCGTATTGCTATCGTGAACGGTGAGCGATGCAAGCCGAAGCGCTGCTCGCTGGAGTGCAAGAAGAGCTGTCCGGTCGTACGCATGGGCAAGATTGGCTGCCTGGAGGTGACGTCCAAGAGCAAAATCGCCAGCATCTCGGAGATCCTGTGCGTGGGCTGCGGTATCTGTGTGAAGAAGTGCCCGTTTGACGCCATCCAGATCATCAACCTGCCCAAGGAGCTGGAGAAGGAGACCGTGCATCGCTACGGGCCCAACTCGTTTAAGCTACACCGTCTCCCGGTCCCGCGCCCGGGGCAGGTCCTTGGCTTGGTGGGTACGAACGGAATTGGGAAGAGCACCGCGCTTAAAGTCCTCGCCGCTAAGCTCAAGCCCAACTTGGGGCAGTTTTCCTCTCCGCCAGACTGGACTGAGATCCTGAACAACTTCAGGGGCAGCGAGTTGCAGAATTATTTCACAAAGGTCTTGGAAGATGATATCAAGGCCATTATTAAGCCGCAGTATGTCGACGCTATTCCGAGGGCAATCAAGGGCGAGGTGGGAGAAATTGTTAACAGGAAGGACGAGAGAGATGTCGCCGATAAAATCATCAATGAGCTACAGCTCGGAGGTGTCCTCGATCGCGAAATTAGCGTATTGAGCGGAGGGGAGCTGCAGAGGTTCGCGCTTGCCATTGTTGCTGTGCAAGAGGCCGACGTGTATATGATTGACGAGCCAAGCTCATATTTGGATGTGAGGCAGAGATTGAAGGCCGCAGGCGTCATTCGAGGTCTGCTCGTCGAGAGAAGCAAGACTTATGTTATTGTTGTCGAGCATGATCTTGCCGTACTTGACTACCTCTCCGATTTTATCTGCTGTCTCTATGGCAAGCCGGGTGCGTACGGTGTTGTTACTCTTCCATTTTCTGTTCGAGAGGGGATCAACATTTTCCTAGCCGGCTTCATCCCGACGGAGAACTTGCGCTTTAGAGAGACGGCTCTTCAGTTCAGATTAGCTGAGACTGCCGATGATGACGAAGAGGTCGAGCATCACCATCTGTACAGCTACCCAAAAATGACAAAGACGCTGGGTTCGTTCAAACTTCGTATTGAACAGGGCTCTTTCACGGACTCGGAAATTGTCGTCATGCTTGGCGAGAACGGCACCGGCAAGACAACTTTCATTCGTATGCTCGCCGGCCTGATGAAACCTGACGATCCAACCGTGGAAGTCCCAGAGTTGAACGTCAGTTACAAACCTCAGAAGATTTCTCCTCGCTTTGAAGGAACCGTGCGACAGCTCCTGTACAACAAAATCCGAGACTCGTGGACGCACCCGCAGTTCATGACTGATGTGACAAAGCCAATGAATATGGAACCGTTGCTGGACCAAGAAGTGCGACATTTGTCTGGTGGAGAGTTGCAACGTGTGGCGCTGGTGATGGCGCTTGGGAAACCTGCTGACATTTACCTGATTGACGAACCAAGTGCGTACCTAGATTCAGAACAACGTATCATCGCGGCCAAGATGATCAAGAGATATATCCTTCACTCGAAGAAGACTGCTTTTGTGGTAGAGCATGACTTTATTATGAGCTCGTATCTTGCCGACCGGATAGTTGTGTATGAGGGAACACCGGCTAAAGACTGTATAGCGTGCACGCCGCAAAACCTTGTGTCAGGAATGAACCGATTTTTGAAGAATTTGGAGATTACGTTCAGAAGAGACCCAACGAATTTCCGCCCAAGAATTAACAAGATCGACTCCGTCAAGGATAGGGAGCAAAAGCTTTCGGGGCAATACTTTTATGTGGATGTCGCCTCTGACGACAGGGATGCGGACTAAACTGCACTGACTCGTACGATCTCCGCCTCAAAGAGATGTTGTCGCACAGCAGGAGCCACCAAATCGCCAGGGCGGACTCTCGCGCTTTGGATTGCGTTTCGAGTGCGCTTCACGCTGCAATACAGCAATCCAGATGGGGGTAGTAGCAAGCCTTAGCACATCAGTGTGGCAATTAGCAACAATGTCAGAGAGCTAGAGCCTAGGCATGCTCCCCCGCGGACAGCCCGTCCCTTTTGAATAGAACAATCAGTTGCAGGCGTTGACTGAAAGAATGAAGTGAGTGAACCGACAAGCACCGTGAGACGACAGCAATTCACTGACTCTTCTCCACTCCAGTAGACCCGAACCCCCCAGCTCCCCTCTCCGTCTCATCCAGCTTCTCCACGAGTTGCACCCCGACCGTCGAGATCTTCTCCAGCACCAGCTGCGCGACCCTATCCCCGACGCTAACCTTGAAGTCCTCTTCTCCGAAATTGAACAGCACGACGCCGACCTCCCCCCTATAATCTGCGTCCACGACGCCAGCCCCCACGTCGATGCCCTTCTTCACGGCGAGCCCGGACCGCGGGGCGACGCGCCCGTAGCACCCAGCGGGGATGCGCACCTGCAGCCCCGTCTTGACGACGGCGCGGCCGCGCGGCGGCACCACGCACGCTGCCGCGGCGGCCAGGTCGAAGCCCGCGGCCAGCGGCGAGCCGCGCGCCGGCGCCGTGGCGTGCTCGTTCAGCAGCACGACTTGCAGCGCGTCCTCCGCGGGCGCGGGCGTCGCGCGGTCGCGCTTGGCAGGCGCAGCGGACGCAGACGGCGGCAGCTCCCGCTTGGCGGGCACGTGCGCGGGCGCGGGCGTGGTGGCGGCGGTGGAGGGCGGCATCGGGGCGAGGCGCGGGGGGCGGCGGGGCTGGGAGGGGGGACGGGTGTGGCTGTGCAGAGGGCGGAGGAGGGCGAGGCTGGTTATGAAGCAGGGGGGCATGTGGGTGTGCGTGCGGGGGGGCCGAGGGGCGGGAAGTGAGCATTTACGGGCTCTGGGCGCGGGGATTCGAGCGACACTTTATCGGGTGACGATTTGGACACTGTTTGGCGCCAAAATAATCGTTTCCCGCCAAATTTGAAATGGATTGCTTCAAAACTGCCCGCAAACCGGGTTGTGGTGTAAGCATTGGGTGCGAGGGTGTGGTTCGACGGGTGAGGTTTGACGGGTGCTCTTTTAAACTTGATCACTGCATAGCGCACGTGTTAAATACCGCCAAGTGTATGTCTGCAAGAATTCGTGCCTCGAAGTCGATTGCCTACAAGTTGTACCGCGGTCACTGCTCCTTTGCTGCAGCCAAGACTCAGATCCAACAACGTCTCAACTACGCAATATGGTCCAAAGTTACTGTGGCCACCTCCATCCTCACCCGCATGCCGGCGCATGCCACAGACGTTGTCCACCCACTCCACGTGTAAGCGTGAAATCTACCGTATGCGTTAGGATATGCCCCTATGATACCCTGTGATAAAGAAAAAGAGAAATACATCCGAAACGACAGTGCATTCCCCTGATCTCTCACCAACTCAACCCCAACTCAGTTCTCTCTTCTCCGCCTCGCATTCCCTGGCATTTCATCCACTTCCGTTGACATACCTCCGTCGACGTACTTCCGTCGACGTCTGTCAAACACTACACCTAATCTCTCGCCATGCCGCTATCCTTTACCACGCCGCCGTCCCCATTCCCCCGCCCGCGCCGCCTACCCGCGCGCCAGTCGCCCCGCCGCCCGCGAACAAGTCCCCTGCGCGCGGCCCTGGTCCCGCTTCCAACGGGCGTTCAGCTGGAGGTGCTCGACGCCCCGCCGTACCCCCCTCTGCACGCCGGCTCTCCGCCGTCCGCCGCGCTCCCCAAACCGCCGCTGCTCTTCGTGCACGGAAGCCTGCACGGCGCGTGGTGCTTCCACCGCTTCCAGGCCTTCTTCGCGAGCCGCGGCTTCCAAACGTTTGCCATCTCGCTGCGTCGCGCGGGCAGGTCCGTGTGCGACGTCGACGCCGTCCCGACGGCGGAGGACCACATCTACGATCTGGACGCCCTGCTGGCGCATCTGCGCCTCCCGCGCGCCCCGCTCGTCCTGGGGCACAGCATGGGCGGCTTCATCGTGCAGAAGTGGGCCGCGCGCCACCCGCCTGTCGAGCCCTGGCGCATGGTCTTGCTCGCCAGCACGCCGCCGAGCGGCACCTCGGCTTTGGCGTGGCGCATCACCAAGCAACTCGGGTTTTGGAAGTCCATGCGACTGACGATGGGGTTTGTGAGGAGGAGTTGCGTCAACGATGTTGGCATTTGTCGCGAGATGTTCTTTTCGAGTAAGGCCGCCGAGGGGTTTGTGGAAGACATCGAAGGGGATGACGCCCTCGTCCGGTACATGGCGGACATGAAGATGACACAGACGTGTCTCGACTCGAAGAGTATTAATACCCCAGTGGGGGGGACGGGGGCGCTGAAGGGGAAGGTGCTCGTGTTTGGTGCCGAATTGGATAACTTGATCGACAGAAAAGCGTTGGAAGAGACGGCTGAGATGTGGGATGGCGATTTAAAAGTCTTGGAAAACGCACCCCATGACCTCATGTTATACTCCCAGTGGGATGTTGCAGCGAAGACGATTCTTGACTGGATCGAATCAGAAACAGCGCAGTGACCGCTTGGCCCAATTTTGTTAGGAACGGCTCGACTTCCCCATGACCGTGATCGAAGAAAGAGCCTTATGAAACCATTTGCTCTCTATCCTTATTTACTGGAAAGATCGCCGCGCTAGTGTTCCCCGATAAGGAAACAGAGCAAGGCTTCAAAGGCTTCTTCGCAACGCGCACTCTTTTCCAAACCATTGTAGGTTGTAGGTTCCCATTGCCGAGCTGCCCGTGATCGTTTCCCCCGATGCACCACATTTCCCCGTTATCCTTGACAATGCACGTGTGATTCTCACCCGCAGCCACGGCAATCGCTCGGATTGTGATGTCCGCTGTAGGCGAAGGTGGCGCCAGAGAAGAGTAGTTGTGATGACCCAACTGACCCCATCGGTTGAACCCAAAGCTAAACACAGTCCCATCGCGTACGAGCATCACGCTGTGTTGTCCGCCACCAGCGACCGCCCGCCCTGCCAATTCACCAACAAGGCTCGACTTGCGCACTTCGCCCGAGGCCTTTTCATGACTCCGCAGCCATGGTTCTGCAGAAACTCCAAGTTGAGCCCACTGATCATTACCAACGCCGAAAATAGTCCCGTTTCTATCCAACAAGATTGTGTGTTGTCTGCCACATGAGGCGTCTCTTATTCTTACTCCGTCTGGTAGAATCAGCTTTCGAGGAATTTCGGGATCAACGTCACTTAAATCGCCAACCTGACCCAATCCAAGCTGCCCGTGTGAGTTCGAGCCCCATGCAAACGCCTCTCCGCGACTTGAAACGGCAATACAGTGCTCCCTGCCGCATCTGACTTTTTCGATTGATGTGCGCCTCATAGCCCCCTCGAGTAGTCGCGCCGGATCAAAAGTCTTCTCATCTACGCATTTTGAAACATGCAGCTTCCCTCCAGAATCCAGGATAAAGATCTCGCTCGAAGCTTCCCTGACAGCAACATCTACCGCGCGTTCACCCAAATGAATTTGTGCGACGTTGTCCGAATCCTTCGATACATGGAACCCATGCACATTTCCGTCATCATCGACAGCGGCTCCCAGACTTTCCGCAGCCGACACCTTGACGATTTTGTCCGAAATGCCAGATATCGATCTCGGGGAACGCCCGAACTTTCCACCCCAGACTACAAGACGACCGGGTAGCGGAACCAACCTTCCAATTTCTAGGCCGTCTGCCGGTTTCTCCGCCACAAGCCAGCTCAGCCACGACCCTCCTTCCCCTTTTCCATTTTCACTGCCAGCAGTATTCGGTCCATAAACTAGGCCGAAACCACTACAGACTGCCGCAGTCGCCCCCCAAAAGTACTTCATCAGGTGCGCGCGAATCTCACTGTAGGGAAGAGGCAAGCAAGAGCCTGGGGCGATAAGACTTCGTCTGCTTGAGGGCGCGATACCAACGCTACTGTAGCGCCTCCCGAAAAAATTGTCCCTTCTGACCAATAATCTGGCACCAACTGGCTCAAAATTCAACGAAATTTCGCCTCATAGCTGGTCTCGACTTCCTACATGATGTGGACTTGTTCCCGATAACTACATGCCCCGTCTTTGTGGTCAGTCGTGCTGGGCGTTTCAAAAAAGCGAAGGGCTCAAAAAGTGTCATATAAATGACAGACGCTTCCAAATTGCGTTTAGAAAAAAGCCTCAAACTCTTGTTTGAAACCAACTTATCGATCATGGTCAGACGATTTTGCAGTCGAGATGCCTTTCCTGACTGGTAAAACCTTCAAATATGCATCACGCCACGACATTCCATTTGCTGCGTTGACTAAAATCTCAACACAGTGATTCACTGTTAGGACTGGAGTTCCATGTTGCAATGAAATGTTTCTATCCAGGTTGAGGCGGGCCGTCTTGATTCCAAGTCGCGTAGCCTTGTCCATGGTGGCGCATCGCAAACGGTTGCGGTCCACGATCCCTCCAACAACATAAATGGCGTCTGGGTCCATGGTCTGAAGTACATCCTCGGCATCGTGAGTTAGATATACCATTTTCTCCTTCTCATGCGTCTCCAGTAGACTGTTCTCAGAGAGCTTGACTGGCCATGTTTCCCATCCCTGGGCTGAAAATGACAGAACAGGTTTAATCACATCGTCAATGCCTGCAATTGACATGGAGAGTGGCACCATATCGCTCTCCACACACTTTCTCAGCGCATTGTAAGAATAAGCCAACTGCCGTGCCAAGCTCCTCTGCTCCTTTTCAAACATTTGATCGTTCCAGCCCAGGTCTATGCAAACTGAGTAGCGCGTACGATTCTGCAGGGCGTCCTTTACCTTTGCTCTCTTTTCCCGTTCCTCCGCGCGGCCTGCTTTCATCGCCGCGGCTCTTTCCTGGATGGCCCGCTCGCGTTCTTCCGCGGGAAGTTTCTCAAACCTGGCTTGCCGTTCGGCCCTCTTTTGAACCTTCACGAGTGCCTTTTGTCGCTTTTTTTCTTCCTTGCGTGCCTTCTTGCGGTCGGCAAGGCGTTTCTCGCGAGCGACTTTCTTCTGTGCATTCTTGGAAATGCCCTGCAACTCCGTTTGTCCAGTTCTGCGGCCATCCTCGCGTTCTCCGCGCGCAGCCGGAAGTCGCGCTACGTGACCATGATCTCTTGGAGCCTTTTCCCAGAAAAGTCTGCTCAATGCGACTCCCATTGTGACGCCCGCACCAAAGTCATTCAGACAGCTTCCTTAGCTTTCCTTTCTCGTCGTCCACAATGGGAGCGGAGGTTGCGTCATCGACAACCACGGTGAACCTCATAATATGATGTCATATTATGACCGGTCGCCAAGGGAGGAGAAATTTATAAATCCTTCTCAGATTTTTCACCAAATTTTACTCATCGAACCCAAAAGGAGTCATGCGGGTTGTTGCCTCAACAACCAATCAAGTGTGAGCAACAGTTACAGGGATTTACGCCGCCGCCTTCACAAACCCTGAATCGTAAGCAACGTACCAGCGCAACGCACCCTCAGCGTTGCTAATTAAGCCGGTGAGCGGGAGATTGTTCGACATACGGCGTACAACTTTGCGCAGATGGCGTCCACCGGGAGACACCGAAAGTTAGCCGACTCGTATGACTCAGACGATGACGCCCCGATAGGAAACATCTTGACTACAGCGAAGGCAGCCGAGTTGTGTCCCAAGCCCCATCGCCTGATTGCGCGAAATGGAGGCTTCACATCCTTGGCGGACCTCTCCACTCTTTCCGCCCTTGACTACATCGATTTGCGAGGAAACGCTCTCACCTCCGTCGAAGGCATTTCATCCAACACACGTTTGAAAACGTTGATCGTCAAGGAGAATAAACTAACAAACGTCGACCACATTCTCTCCACGAAAGCTTTGCAAATTCTCGACATCTCCGATAACAATTTCGTTTCTACAGACTGGCTTGCGAGGGCCACTTTTGCCGGCAGTCTGGTCGCGCTTGTCGCGCGTGGCAACCAGTTGGTTGTGCTGGAAGGAATGGCAAGTCTTCGAAAATTAGAAACCATCGTCCTCAGCAACAATCAGATTGAGGATCTTGCTCCTGCTATGCAACTGACCAGTCTCATAAAGCTCTCCGCCTCGAATAATGCTATTCGCAGTATTCCTCCTTCTATTACAAACCTCTACAACCTACGAGAACTACGTTTGGCTCACAACCGTCTCGCTGCCCTTCCCCCCAAGGAAGTCCTGGCGAGGCTGTCATCACTCAAGATTTTGGACATTGGCCACAACCGAATCACGAATATCGATAGCCTGGCTGCGTGTAGTGGAAGCCTGGTACAATTGAACATTGCGGGAAATCCCGTTTGCACGAAAGAAGAAAACTTCACTGAAGCACTGCGAAAATTATGCCCGAAACTCGAAATTATTGATGCGCGTCGGATTGCGGGAGGACGAAGGAAATTGCGCGTCAATAGACAAAGATTAGACGCTGGCATGCCGTTGGAACCAGAACGCAAGTTTGCTCGTCCACCGTCAGCGTACTACGTTCAAAAGGGGAATGATGAGAAATCTCTTCGGAGAGATAAAGAGCCTGCAGTGTTGAGTTCAGCAGGTGGCAATGAGAGCGAGACGAAGAAGCGAAAGGCGGACAGAACCAGTCAGGGAATGGTTCAAAAGGACTCTATGCAGAGGGGAGAACCTCCAACAAAGAAGAAGCAAGCAAGCCCAAAGGCATCTGACGAAGAAGATGATGACGCTCTAGATGCAGCTCAGTTCATCGCAATGGCAACAACGAAAGCTATCTCAGTTGGAAACAGCAATTCATCACAACTGGCTATTGAAAAACAGAGCAAACCGAAGACAAAGCAGAAATCCATGGGCACAGTTACACAGCGCCAAAGCGTAGAATTTGGTTCAGGCGGAGATAGCAAATGGTAGCTCGGAGCAGTCGTATCATCGAGCTAAACCGTACTGAGTGAGGTTATCGAAACTCATCCATCGTGGCGCTTCATGCAAGTGAATTTTGCGAGACTTCCGGTTTCGATCTTACGACAGGCCTTCCTCACCAGACTTCCGAAGGTAGCTATTGGTTCATGCAACTGGAGATATAGTGCGAATAGGGAGAAACGAATCGTATCAGGCAATCCGAGGAAGGAGCGTATGGAAGATGTCACCTATGTTTACCCTCCTATCGTTGCATTGCATCCAGCAAGGAATGGCCGTTCCCAGCCTCGTATATTTTCCATGCCTTGAAGAATTCCTCGGGGTCAATGAGCCTACCTGCTTTACTATCATACTGGGCGAACAAAGGATCACCTTGTTGCGGAGGGTGTGATATAAGCAGTCTCACGCCCCGCGATAACGTGTACAATGGCCCTGAAGACATCGACGAGGCACTGCCCATGAAAACGTCGGCCGCAATCATTTCATGCATACTATTCAGAGTGTCCTCACTAATATGAAGCTGGACCTCAAGCTCCTTTCGGAGTCTGTTGCGAAGTCGACCATCAGATCTTCGCATTCTCTTAATGGCACGTGCCCACTGTGCTGCTGAGCGAGGCTCTTGTTTTTCATTATAGTATGTCTTGTCCATTCCGTCGACATCATGCGTGGTTTCCCCCAATTTTGAACGTCTTCGTCCTTCGCTGTAAATGTGCACAATTGCATGGGCACGGGCGAAGGTCCCGTTCATTGAGTCAATTATATCAACTACGTCTGCAATAGCCCTCGCGTAAACCCGATCAGACAACATTTGTCTCCTCCTGTCGGTAAAGAAGTCGCCGCGACGGACATGTGCAGCAATGTTCAAATGGCGTTCGTCAAACGGTAAGCTTTTTTTGCGCTGTCGCCAAAAACCTTTCGGCCATAGTCCTCCTACCTGCCTCCCATGCAGGTTCCAGTACTTGTAGCGGAACCACGGCCCAGTCCGAGATGTGTTCCTATTTGATCCTGCAAAATCGCATGCCCCAGGTGGCACTTGGAAAATTGTGTGACTTTGAGTGTTCTGGGTTAGAACATTGTGCAAGCTTGTGTCACAACGAGTGGACCAGCCGTGTCTTGATGTGCAGTTATATACAAGAAACGACGGCAAGGTAACGACGCGCTGCAAGCCAAAAGTTCCATTCTTTTTAAGTGACTCACAGGTAAGACATTTCTTTGTTCCCGATGGTTGCTTATAGTAGGAGACGGACATTGCGCAATCTTCCCATATGTTCTCTCGTGGAATTTCACCCCTGCCCCAGCCGAAAAAGTTGTCCACGGTGTATTCATCGTCCCTCGTCAATGACTCGTACGTGCTGTGCCGATGTGTTAGGGTCAAGTTAAGTTTGGTTGCCAGCGCAACCTCAAAGTTATACATGAAGAACATATGGCCCAGGCCGTCGTCCATGCTATTGCGAACCGATGATAACAACAAGCGATGTCGTGACTGCGCAAGCGATGGAAGCCTTGTATAGGCTATATTGTACCAGGACACGAAGTAGCGGTTCCAGTTAGCGGGGTAAGGAATGTATTTGAAGGTTGGCCCCTCGAAAGACTGAAGAACTTCCTCTACAGCAGAGCTGTTCATCTTGCACTCCTCGGAAGTACAGATGAGCAATCTTGAAGACAGCGAACCATTCTTACTGTCCAAGAAATGCCTCATTGAGAGAGACGGTCGCCATTTGAAGATGCCAAAAGCATTGGACAGGAAGAGAACTGTTGACAAAAAGAGAAGCTGAAGCATGGCGATGCGATATGAGAGAAACGAGGACGCTATCGGCCCTCATGGCATGTACGTTAGCATATGCATTGATTGTAATGGCAACAGGCAGGTTCCCTTTCAAGACAACGGTGTATATCGAAATGCCAACGCAATGAAAGTGATACTAGACTTGCATGACGACCGCATTGACACGTGAAGTGATGTCATGTCTAAAAGTCGAAATTAGAACTGGGATAGAACGGAGATCTCAGGTGTACATGAACATTGAAATTAGTCTGGTGCCAACACCGGTAAGAGTGCATAAGACGTGGCAATGAAATGGAGAAGTTTTTTCGAAACCTTGATAAACGGTGTTTCAAGTTTCAAGGGCTAGAAATAGAAAATATATTGGGCTGAAATTGTAAGCCGCACTGGGGATTACGCAGCGGTGTTAAACGATCTAGATCCCTGTGCGAGGCCCGCTGAGACTTTCCCGCAAAAGAGCAGAAAGATTCATTCAGAAGCCTGTCTAAGTAGACATGAAAAGCAACGTCTTTGGGGCCTCCTGTCTCACACCCGTTCGCGCTTGAGATCGCGACTGTGATTGTGATGTTCGAATTAAAGAAAACGGTCTGCACGCCGTGACGAAAGAGCCGTCCCCCAATCGAGACACCGTTCACGCTGTCTGTTTTACATCCTACCGACCTTTTGAGCTAACCTACAGTCACGAATTCATTGCAGAACACGAAATGCGTTCAAAAAATGCGTCTCCTTCAGTGCTGTCTGGTCTGATACTGCGTTATCTGCGCAGAAAAACTGTATCGCTTGGTCTGTCATGCAGTAGTCAGCTGTGTGCAGCCGTTCAAGAATGTTGTTTCCGTAAACAAGGAGCGAGACCTCTTTTTGCACTGCCGCCTTAATGTCAATTTACGTCCCCCACTTGTCCACACTTAACTGGCGCAATTACCCCTGTCCCTGCTGTCTCTATCGTAATCATCCAATGAAATACTGCCAAGCGACATATATGACCCACTCCCCATCCGCCCGTTTAAGATCTGCTCCCGCGGCAACCTCACATTCTGCAACCGTCCCGCCACCACGGATAACTCCCTTCCTCCTTCACGCTCGCCCGCTCTCCGCACAAAACTCACGCAGTATAAGACCTTTCTGACGCGGACGACAACTGGCCTCTGTCCGCAACCTTCCTCAACGCGGTCGCTCACCTGCCATCCTCAACATGGCTTTCATGGACACCATCTCGCGGCTATACAACTCCGTCAGTCTCTATCTGCGTCTCTTCATCCTCCGAGTCGTCCTCTTCGTCCGCCAGAACATCGAATACCGCACGGCGCCCGCTGCTCACTCATCCCGCACCCTTCTCGTCCTTGGAGATGCCGTCGCCATGGGCCTCGGCGACTCCATGGGTAGCCTGGGTGTAATCTCCCGCCTCCCGCCGATCCTGCGTCAGGAATGCAACGAATCCGGCATCCGCCTCTACTGGCACGCCGTCACAGCCGGTGTCCTCGGTTCGAAGGCCAAAGATTGGTTGCCGAGCGCCCCGAAGAAGCTCTTTGAAACTGCTTTAATTCGTGGCATGTTCAAAAACGCTAATGTTGTTGTCATTTTACTTGGCGCACATGACGATTTGCGTAGCGAAGGTAAGGAAACTGCAGAGGCTGTTTCCAGAATTGCTGAAGGTGTTGTACGTCTTGGGAAACATTGCGTTGTCTCTACATTTGCAAATGAGTATCCTGTCAAGTCAGAGGATCATGCCAAGGTAAGAGAGGCAAACGCTATTCTGAAGGCCGCTTTGCAGGAAGTGAAGGAAAACAACACTTCGCCACGCTGCGGAAGTATCTCTTGGGACGTCGAAATGGCAAAGGTTTACGCTCTTGGCAATGATGTCCTTACGTTTGAGAATGATTTCATTACTCCCAACCCTGCTGGTTACAGACTGCTCGCGAGAGAAGTATATGAGGCTTTTGTACCGGCAGCAAAAAAGGTTGAATGGGAACATTGGAAACAAAAGTTGTCGGGATAAGCGTCAGTTGTTCATGATCATATCACCATGTCATATCTTTGCCTGCCGTTCTTGTAGATTATCCAATGTCCAGTATCCAATGTCCAATATCGGAGCAGATCACGGGTATACACATCATAGCGTTTGAGGATCTAGAATTAAATGTACATCAACGCCTTATCGAGTCCAGGCCTTTCAGAGTATTTCATCGACAAATCACTTGCCACTTCCCTTTACAACCTCGTAAGACAATACGAGATGGCACTGCATCGATAGTATTTCGACCATTTGGGGCTCCGGGTACCTCCATATCCGCAAGAGTTTCGACTTAAAGGTATCGATTTCGAAAGCAAATGAGCGCAAGTTAAGCTTTGGTATCATGTTGAAAGTTGACGTGAAGCTACTACATCGGCATCTACTTCAAGTCTCGCAAAAGTTTGGAATACTTTGGTGTTTCGCTCTTAACGCGAGTTTTCCCTCCACCCGCACGAGCAGCCGCCAGTATGGCTTCCAGCGACGTTGCACCGGGAGAAGAACTAGTAGTCTTCGTGTTAGACGCCTCCTGTGCCTCCTGAGCCTTCTTCTCCGCAGTCTCATCGAAAGCCGTTGCCCTCGAAGCACTTGAGACTGGAACAGGGGTAGCTTCCTCGGAAGTTTCGACGATTGAGGCATGAAAAGTCTCGACGACACTGTCGAGGCGCTCAGCAATGCTAGTGAGCTTCCCGGCCATGTTCATGATTTCTTGTTCCTTTGCTTGAATTTTGCGTTTCAGCTCGCGCTCCTCGTCGGTGTCTCCTGCCACGATTTGAGGCACGGACCGTCGCGCCTTCGGGTCGTCGGCAACTTGTGCCGCAACACGGGTTACACTTCGCACTCTTGCAGATTTTGCCTCTGTATTCAATTCGGGACGCGGCGCGTCCAAGGTGCTCTGGAATCGCTCTTTGGGTGGAGGAGCTGGTTCTTCCTTTTTCTCCTCAAATCTGCTCATCAAGGCTCGCATACGCGCAGCCGGACTGTCTGATGACATCGCAAGCAGGAGATAGCGATGGGGCAAGGTGTAAAATTGGGTCAGTATCCTTGTTTACTCTGCGAAAACGGAAGAGTGAACAGCGAGCTCTATGAAGCAGTGCGTTAGAAAATAGAGGTTTGGACCGAATGCACTTACCTTCCGCCATGCTGGAACGCCCCTTCTGTAAGTAAAAGGTTCTGGAAGGCAGGAAGAAAGTTGGACTAGCAGAGCCGTGACTAACGCAGCATCAGTGCACTGCACTCCCTCACCCCACTTGGAAAGGAAGAGGAAGAAAACCGGAAGCTGCTGTGCGTCCCACTGGATGGTGAGAAAATGATGGTCTTTGCGCCATCAGCAGTGAGCTGGTCTGCAAAAGTGGGCAGGAGGAGGCGACAAAAGGTAAGGACTGCCAGAAAATGCATTCTTGGGAGATTTAATTTGCGAAAGAAATGCCAGAATTTTGGCTTGCAATGCACGGTTTGACGCTGCACCAACTGTACTGGGCGGCGACTCTGCAAAACTCAAAGCTGTCTTTTTGGCAAAATATGCAAAACAGAAATTTTTCTTTTTTTGGAGCGGCCCAGTGGGTCGCTAGTCGCGTTCTTTACTCCTTTCGTTACAGTGCGTGGTCCGTCAGGAAACAAGCACAGGGCACGTACTTCTGCACGTGACAGGTCCATCTCTAGTGTCTGTTGGACTATTTTATTCTTGACTCCGCTTCCTCGACAAGAAAGAAAAAGATACGTCTGTCACCGTACTTGGCTTCTGACTTGAGGACAGAAAGAACTTTGTGAGAACTGCATGTTCTTCGTGGTCGTTTTTAGATATGCCTGGAAAAGAAGCTTTTTTAAACCACCTTAAAACTGCATGTAAAATAACTTCGAAACCAAAAAAACGCCATTTTAAAAAGGGAACTGTGTACTCAATCTGCATTACATTCTTAATCGTTCTGCTGCAGAACGAACCGGGATAGCAGCTTTGAATATGCAGAACTTCTGCATAAGCTGCTATCCCGGTGTTCTGCAAAATGTTATTGGCGAAAACAAGTGCGTTAAGGAAAAAGTGTCCAAGATAGCGTTTAAATGTTCAATTTAATTTATATATTTTTGCAAAAAAAGAGGACCTCCCCGTCCTCACATGATATGAAAACACTTTATCACACGGTATCATAGACGCATATCCTAACGCACACGGATATATAATGAGAACAAGCCCCGGTCGGACAGACACTTGCATGTGTAGGTGCTACGCCAGATTAGGGTAGTAAATGGTAATCAGCAACGCCGTTCCGCTCCACATCTTACCCTGTCTACCGAATGTGCGGTGTGGCATCTTCGATTAACATCCACACTCATTAGCAGTACTATTTGCCACGCCCGTCCCTCCTCACGGTCCTAGTCAGTGATGATTCCTAATACATATCATTCATTCGCCTTTTTGAATCCTTTCGCATTGCCCGTTCAGTTTGGATGCTTCGGACAAGTGATTTCACAGCAAAGTGAAACCCAAGCCCCTCCATTCCTCTCGCCAAAGGACACTGTATCTTCGTCTTCGACATGTATCAAAGTAGCATAGCGCCAGAGATTTTGTATTTACGCATGCAGCAAAAACAAACTACACTACAGTATCACGAACAACCATTAATCATCAGTTTCGCTGCAATTCTTCATCAGGTACCACGTCGAGGAAAGACCAAATCCAGTCTTTGCGCATCCCGTTGCAGTCAAAACAGAACCATGAGTCACATAGCATCCGTTCTTCTTTTCAGCTCTCTCAGAGTACCCCCCATCTCCTTAAGAGCCGCACTCAGCTGTGTGATCAAGTCCTGAATCTCTCTCTTGCCTGGTTTGGAGCTCGACCAGTTCTGAGGACTGCTTGGGGCGGGCATCGGAGCCACGTCCGAGTCCGTCCTGCTTGATATTTTCTTTACCATCATTTGCACATTGCCATCATAACCATCCTCACCTCTTCCTGTCATGCTCGGTATGGATTGCAGACTTTTTAGGGGATGCACTTGAGAAACATTGGAATCTGTTCGGCTCGAAATCCTTTTTACCATCTTCTGCACATTGCTTTCTGCAGCAGCACTCGGTTTCTTTGTAGCCATGTTTTCAAAAGCTGCAGGATGGTTAGTGGGTTTCCGACATTTGTAGTGAGAGAGAATCACAGAGAAAGGAGCTTGTCAGAAAGCTATTGAAACAAAAACTCGTGACACTTTTTAAATGCAGAACTGTCCAACCCACTCTTCACAACTTCTTTCGTCTTTGTCTTCTTAGGCTTGCTTGAAGCTCGCAAATCTCCCGCTTTGGAAAGAGTTATTCCGCCTCCGACTTCGGCTCCGGAAGAGTTCACAACGGTTGTCGGAGATGTTTTCTTGCGGTCATGTCCAGGCTTCCGATTGTGGGAAACGTCGCTGCCGATTTTCTTCTCCCACAGATTAGCCATCTTTATTGCCACTTCGGGCTGGTGTTTGTTTCCATACTCATCTACAGTGAGCATTGTCACAGTCGTAAAAAGGAAGGCCGGCAGACGTGGTCAGATATGGATTTCGTCTGTCAAGTAGGAGGTTCTTCATTGAGATTGATGTATGATGAAAATGTATACCTTTCGTTACCTGAGAAGAATGTTTCATGCCTGAGAACGCCCGTGCTGTATTTGCAATCCACTGGTCGCAAGAGTCTCTTGTGCGGGGATACCACCTGTTGTCGACCTGGGTGCAAGACACAAGCGTTTGCTAGACAGCTGCTTTTCCGCCCGCTTTTATATACAGCTTGAAAGCATATGCTGTTGAGCCAAAATTGGGGTGCGGACCCTCTCATGAAATCAATGTGTAATACTTTCCGATCCCTCTCGAACTCGCGTAATATCTCACACAAAACAGAAATGCAATTGGCTGGCAGTCATTAGTCAAAACTGCACATTCCTTCGTCAAAATATTCCCCCATTTGTCTTTCAAGATAAGATCGGGGGGAACCAAGAAGTCATTTCCAGCCCACGGACCAGAGATTTTTTATATGAAGACATACTATGCACTTGTCGCAGGTAAGCAAAGATGCCCTGCTGTCTCAGCGATGGATGCTGTTAATGTAGCTCGCTTTGAAAAAAATAACAACATCTGAGACAGACTCTTTAGGCTCAAATGTCCTCTGAGTCCGGGTGAGGTCGCTCTCGTGATACAGAACTCTCGCGGACAACTCCTTGGCCGTAGCACACATAGTCACACAGATTGGGAATCAAAACGCACTTACACAAGCCTCGTGGATGTCCCCGCACCCATGAATGTCCTCACTGTCCCATTGATTGCAACTTGACTTCCCCACCTTCCCTCGGTGAAGCTTCCTCCCTCTCTATTCACCTCCTTTCGACCCAGCCGCCCTCCCTGGATCCGAAACTGGCTGTTGCGCTCATCCCAACCCCTCTCGCACCTTGCGAATTCTTTCTCCGGCCCTCGTGGTCCACTCCCCAAGTTAACCATCCCCAGACAGCGCAGCGTACAGTCTACCCTATCTGCGAGCACTTAGCTCGACCGCGTTTAACTATATGTATGTGACACTAGGAATCTCCAAGGGATTTCTTGAGTTCTGACTCAGACAACTCCAATGGCGTGTGGCGTTAAGCTCCCAAAAACCCACGTTCCTCCCGCCCTCATGTTCAACCTCACCACGCCAACGTCTCCTCCCACACCGGCCCCCAGCCCCCTACGCACCCTATATCCCTCCACGCCGAGTCTGTCCCGACTTTTTCTTCCTCTTGCTTCCGCTTTTCTCCATTACCCCAGCCTGCGCCTTCTCGTCATGAGCCACTTTGTTTTGTCTTTTTTTTCCTTGCTCTTGTTTCTCTTATTCGCTCGCTTTTGGTATATTTATCGGGAAGGGAATTCGAGGCACGAAGTGAGCCGCGAATAAAAACTGAACTTCTTGATTAACGTGGAGGGACAAGACATCACATGCGAGGACATGGTGTCGGCCAACGCTTAGCTGAGCTTAACGCGGCCATTCACATTGCAGAGCGCATACCTCAGCAACCAGCGGCTCTCGCTAGATGGGATGAGATGATAGTTAATATGCCTGGTTTCTTCCAGGCAGGGATAGACCATACAGTAGAACTACGGGACGGTGAGCTGCGACTATATAAGTACAGCATGGAATTCGTAAAGGCTGAAAATGATATGCTTTCGTACTCTGTTGTACAGGTGCCACAGCTGCAGGGCCTTTGCGTGCACCCCAATGCTGAGGACCTCTGGCACGACGGCGTGGTTGAGAGCATGATCAGGAGCTCGGGCCTGGTCCATAAGTTAGTCACGAGCGGGCATCGATACATATCTAGCAGGAGCGCTTACGCTTGCCGGGTACCCCGGGACATCCTGTCTGAGAAAGGTATCATAGCGGAATACCTATTGCGTTCTTCGAACAAGGTGCAACCCACATGCTGGGCAGAGTGGAGACGAATGGTTCTTCGGAAATGTGGCATCGGCGCAAGCACTGGCTATACTTGCGAAGGTGCTGGTAGCTGCGGTTAGGGCAGTGCTGATGACTGCAGTGAACAGCCAGGCCAATTAGGGTAGGACATACTGCAAAAGGGCCACGACCAGAGCTTGCGACGACAGCGGTGGGAGAAAGCCCCGAATGCCCGATTGGGGCAGTTATTGTGCCGCGCCCCTAGCTAGACGTAGGAGGATTTAAGCCGCCAATATCACTTTTGTCGAACGCGGCAGGTTCGAAAGCGAGGAGATTGAGAAACAACCCTGCAAGATAGCCAATAAAAAGCTGAGATGCAAGACAAGGGGGAAATCAAAATACGTATGAGGTGGTTCGCCTATTCCCCATGCGTCACTGATGACTTAAGCTTTCTAAGTTTCAGAAGCGAGTTAGGCGGTCGCGCCAAGAGGAGGTGAATGGAGTGGATAGCTTGACTGGGGAAAGTTAGGGGAAGTCGCACTGTACTCAAGGGGATATGGAGGAAGTGAATGGGAAGGGAGGAGATCAAGCATCAAATCAGTAAAAGTGCGGGTAGATTCCCGACTTGTGTGACTACGTGTGAGAAGGCCGAAGCGATGACTGCAACAGACCTACATGACAGAAGGTCCAACGGAATATTCTCACAACTTTGTGTACAGCGTGCCACCGGCACGGAGTGTTTTCTAAAGCAATAAAGTAGAAATCTCTAGCTCTCTATGCACTCTATGCACTGGTATTGTAGTGCTCAAAATCCTAGAATCCTGGTCGAAACCATGGGTTAACCACATACACTGTAAGGTCGAGTAGCGCTCTTCGTTGAGAAACAACGGTTTTCCCCTCCCTAAGTCTACGTCTTCTTCTCCATGCGCGTCCAGATAAGGTGAACCCCATAAAGAGGCTCTCTTGTTGCGAATAATTTGCACTTTCGTTACCTTTAGGACCAGAAAAACCCCAATGCCTGCACCACAAATCTTCGGATGTGCTTCAAGCCAGTGTTGGCTTGACTGGCTTTTATCTGCGCAAAACAAATCACCACACACCAAGCACAAAGCAGGGTACTTTGGTTTTGCTTTGCAAGAAGCGCACCTTCTGCCATCTAGATCCTCCAAGAGAGATTGGAATAACTGCGGAAGTTTGATCAGACCAACTCGTTCTTGCCTGAAACATAGTGGCAAAGGGATCCTATTCACTTCAATAAAATCGTTGACAGGGACCCTCTTACTCATTTCTGGCGGCGTGGGAATGCCAAAGTGTGACAAGAGATGCTGGATCTCAGGACGCACTTTGTCCTCGCATATACTGCCGTTCGAATTACGATATGTTTCAATTAGACCGATGGAAGAAAGGGCAAAAAACGATGACACCATCATGCATGCCCTTCGTAAGTATAGCAATATCTTGAGATTGACAGCTACTTGAACAATATCGGTCATTCCCTCGCAGTTCAATCCCTGTTTGCAAACTAAGTTGAAACCTACTCGAACGAGGTTTCTGGCTTCGTGCAACTTGAGATCGTCACCCCATAGCAAAAACATGAACGCAAATGTAGCGAAAGGGTCCAGACTTTTCGACGCTTCTGGTGAGCGAGCAGCTTCCCAGAGCAGTCGAAGTCCTTGCCTACGCGCTTCTGGTTCCAAGGAAATTTGAGCTCGAGCCTCCATGATTGCAATTCTCAAGCTTCTTCTTGCCAGCCCGGAGGCAGAGTCATACCAACAGCCCCCTCTCACCGCAATTTCAGCACACGCAACAGTTGCGATCGCAGCTGATGGAAGTTTCGCGTACGATCTGCTTGATGGAATATCTTTGTCCATATCTCCAGCGGCTGTCCTACCATACGCAGAAGCACTTCGAAAGCTTTGTAACCCAAACTTTTGCAATACAGCCTTCCCGCTGTTGATGATGGAGAGACGCAAGGCATGCACCTTGCTCGCAATTTCCCCTTTTTGGTGCTCGATACCTTGGCCCTCATCCTCTCCGTTCTCATCATTTGTCCTCAAACGACTCTGCAGGGCGGAGCCTTCTCTGCTCAAACCATTTTGAATTTCCAGATCACACAGTTCTACCCATTCATCAAACGGCAACGGAGAATTTGATGACCTTGTACTTCTTGACATTGTGGCCTGACCCTTTTCACTTACATCATTCATAATTGGAAGAACCATATTCGCAAGTCTGCGGCAAACTGGACACAGAAACTCAAGCTTGTCTAGATCAAGCACATTAGCTCCCTCGTACAATGAATGCCGTGCTCTGCTTTGCGTCAAAATGTTGAAGTATCTGTCGAAGCACGGGATATGAATTGAGTGCCCACAAAATGAAATGTGGAGGTTCTCGCAAGATTCCACACCGTGTCTAAGCATCTCCGGGCTCAGGAAGAAAGACTGCCGAAGCTCAGAGCCTTGGAGGGATGAATACCTTTCACTACTTGTTGTGTCCATGTCAACGTCTCCAGTATTTTCTCCCTCCTCACGCTGCCGGTGCACGGAATCCTTCGAAGCCTCCTCTAAGTTATCCCCTCTCACTTTCTCATCGAATTGCGTGCCACTATTGCACTGAGAGAGAGCAATTGCTGGCAGTCTTGTTGTCTGATGAAATCCAATTAATCCCATAAGACGAGTGCCGTCGCCTCGGCCGGTCTCGTGGCAAAGCGCACACTCTGGGAGCTGGACATCCTCAGTTTCTTCTAGAAGACCTCTATTTCCAGAATCTAATCTATCTGTTGGCGCGAGGGAGACATCCTCGCCCGGCAGCATGTGATGGTCTCTTGCGGACTGTGTTGAATTTCCCGGGCGCAAGGCACTGCTAGGGGTCTCAGTTTCGGAAACATTGGCACCGATGTGCTCAGCGAATCTAGCTTGTGCGCGTCGCATTTGGGCAAGAACTGCAGCCTGCTTTTCCTTTCTCTTGCCTAATGTTAGCCTTCGATTTTCTCTTTCTTGGTCCGAAGGAGCCTTTCTGTTTGCTAGGAAATCTGATGAATTGTTTGCGTCAAATGCAGTGTTCAGGGCGTGTCCCAAAAAGCGTTGAATGACGCCGTTCTTTGTTTCTCTTATCCGACCCAGAATGCGCATAAGGACGGGAAGATATTCCGCGAACAACTTCGAGTTTGCATCTTGACTAAGACTGTACATGTCGCAGATGGCGCTCAGCGCGCTATTTTTCAAGTAGTTGTCGTCAGTGCACGCATACAGCCAGTGCCCACCCTGAAATCTTTCTCGACCTGTAGATGGCATTTCTGCTGCAGCGCAAACGAGATCCAGGGCAGCCGGTAAGCAGCCCTCTAGATAGCATGATCCACCATTGCGAGGTAAGACTTTGGTCAAAAGCTCTGTCACCAAGCCACTGTTGCGGGTAGTGGCCAAACTGAATGCTAGTATGTCACGAAGTTGCGGAAATATAGCGCGTTCATGCACATTATCAGTCGGTATGACTTGCCTTCCCCGATTCTGCCTTCCACAGGCCGTGGCGTAGCGTAATTCAGCTGCGTGTTTCTCCGTGAGAGACATGTGCGGACAAAATGGATCAAATTCATCCCAAATGCTTTCCTTGAGCGTATACTTTCCCTGTTCCAGACCACGGGGTTGAATGTAGTCAGCTATTTGTGGTAGAATTGATTCCACAAGCGAATAAGCCTTGTCCCTATTAGTGTCGCTATCGGCAGAGTCTTCGTCGGAATCCAACTCCATCGAGATGCGAAAAGAACATGCCTTGTAGAGTTCGGAATGAGATTTGGGACCAGAACAAAGTTGGTGGACAAGTTTGCGACGTAGAAAATCAGCTTCCCCTAAACCGCACCTAGATCTCTCCGACATGATGCGAACTAGGTGACTTAGAACATCTTCCAATATCGTGGGAAGAAAACCAGCTAGTTCGCTCAGAGTATTGCCAGTACCTCTGACCGCATCCTCAGGAAAGCGGCTTGTCCCGTCATGTGTCCTAGGGGCTAGCGCATACAAACCAAGCTGCTTCGCAGACCTACCTATTGTAGCTGCTCTCTTCCGGGGGCTTTCTAGAGATCGGCTTGATACCAGGGTGTGAACTCGCGTTGGTACTTGTGAAGGATTTCGTGTGTCCGTAGCCTGCGATGTCTCTTCTTGCGTCGATATCTCTGGGATATCAATTGCTTTCGAAAAGTCAGCAATCCTGAACGCTTCCAATAAATCCTGTGTGTATATATCGGGACCTGTGATTGCCGCACAGCACTGTTGTATAAACAGGTCTAAGTCCATAAACCATTCTGAGAAATGAGTCGACTGGTACCACGTGCTTTGGCCGGTAACTGCAAATCCATTTCTCCTCCACATACCAGCTCTCTCTTGCGCCAAAAATGCCTGTACTCGCAACGGATGCTTTAGCAAGCGCCGTGCATCATCCACAGATGCTTCGCCCACTCCACCTGAGAGCGCCGCTCTTAAGCTTGTCCCATCTAATCGAAGGGCATGGAAAACCATGAAGCTCAAGAGTCTGTGGAGAGGTAAATGTACAGAAATAGAGTGCGAGATTGAGAACGACTCTCCCGAGTAGGTGGAGCGAGCCTCGAGCGCGTTCTCTCGTTCAATCCATTCGTCAAGGCATGAGCGAACCACAGAGATACATTGCAAGCGTGAAGATACTAAATCAACATCCTGGGCTGTCTGCGGCACAGTGCATGACGACGGTGGTTGAGATGTATGGGACCCACAGAATGCTTCAGAAAGAAGTTCCACATAGTGATAAACCAACTCTATTTCTACTGTGAACGGTTTCCTCCAGTTGTTGTGTTCAAGAGGAATATGATCTCCAAACCTTCGAGGGGACGGATGCATGCCCTGTGCCATAGATAAGACACGAACAAACTTTCGAAATAGGTCTCGACGGTGATGCATAAGATGAAACGCGACAGCTCGATGTGTCAGAATGTACTTCAAGTCGTATTTGACTCTCCACTTTACCCAGTCCATTACCTTCTCCTGTTTGAAGGGCCAGTCCAGGCGCATTGGATGCGCAAGTGCACCCGTCCCCCGCACTGCATCATCTGCCATGCGACGAGCTTCCCGTACTGCTGCGAGATATGGACTAGGCCGTGTTGGTCGAGCGGGAAGCCGTCGCCTCGCTGTACTCGAACGTCTCGTAACGTGAGGTGTGGAACTTGGTGTATGCGAACTGTCGACAGTGCCAGTGCTCGCAGAAATGCCAAGCCTTGCATTCTTCGGAACCGTAAAGCGCATACCCTCCTCCAACACTGTCAATTGCTCCTTGACGTGTGGCTCGTTTATCATGCGGTAGAACTTCTTGCGGCTTCGCTCGGTGAAGGTAGCCCCACCCTCAGCGGCTTCAAAATTTAGGATCGCATCGATCCTTCTGGGTACATCGATTGTCTCTCCCACCTCAGCATCTCCGTCGGTGTCCTCTCCTAAGCCAACAGCGCCCTCACCAATGTATACAAGCACGGCGTCCTCTGTGTCTGGGTCCCGTGAAATCTCGACGTCATCTTCCTGGATTTCCATAGCTATAAAGACATGCGGTGATTCATGTCCGTCATCAGCACGAGCGTTGCCCGTAACTGGTAACACAGTGGTATGCCGTGGCTCATCAGTGCTGCTGTTTTGCGCTTCTGTTTGCTCGGCGCGCGAATGAGAACTAGCACCTGCCACGGAGGCTGGAGAAGGCGCAATGCTGTCTGAGTCTGCATCTTCTGTCATTTCCTGGATGCGTTCGGTCGGGGGAGTCACACGTGGGACATGTAAGAGCTGGTCAGATCTACTTCTGGTCCTTGCTCGTCTGAAGACCTTCTTATGCCTGATGTCTCGCGTCGCAAAAGGGAGCGGTAAGCAGTGTTGTTTCCTCCGAGTTGTTTGATGCGGAGTAGTTGAGCTGGAAGCCACTGGTTCGGACATCTGCTTCTGACGATGCAATTGCAACTGGTATTCGTTTGCGAACGAAGATTCTTCAAAGGGGACCTTTTCGCCGTACACGGCAACAGGAGAGGCGCAAGTTTCGAAGAGGGTTCCGAGCATGTCGATGAGAATATCAAGAAGGCCGCCCTGACGAATCATGACCGGCACCAAGGCTGGAACCGTGAAGAGCTGAACTGTGAAGTTGGCGACAATGTCTGTTCCGGGTTGCTTCTCATTATCTGACCCAGTTGAGTAGTTCTTGCGCCTCCGGACAACCTGGGCATGAAGATATCTCTCATAGTTGTCAACGAACATCTCTAGGAAGGCGCGCTTGAAAACGAGATCAGTGATGAGTTGAAAGTACATTTCATGTAGCTTCTCCTGAATGGGCTCTGGCATATTGTCGATGCCATCCAGGGCAAGCATCCATGCAAGCCATGAAAAGCCGTGGGGTTTGCTTTCGAGGTCCAATCCCAACTCTTCAGCAAGGCGAGGGCCATCACCAGGGATTTGAGCAGGGGTTGAAGTCAGATACAGGCCAACTGTACGACGAATGCCGTCTCCGCAAGACACGACCTCCGTCAACCAAGATAACAGAACGCAGACAAACTGGATTTGGGTCTTCTTATTGCCCTTTCCAATCCTGAGATGGGCGCAATAGGTCAAGATGCGGTTCGTTACAGCGCCTACAAGCTCTAGCAGGTTGGTCTTGAGACGTGGCGGCATGCCCTCTGACGGATCGTCATCCTCTGCACTCGCGCCACTATGTACCGAACAGAAACCTGTGGGGCGCCAAGCCTGTACGTCCCCGCAATCGCAACATCCCCCCTCTGTGCAGATCATGGCGTAATTATGCCCTGCATGATCCGCAAGTTTAAAGCACTGGACGCAAACGACGCAGGTGGGATCTCGCTCGCACGTCTTGCACTTGTATGCCAGCTCGCCCTGCTTCCAGACTTTTCCGCACACACCGGTCTTGGAGGCTGAGCCCGCGGCTTGGCGAAGCGTGGGGAAGCCGGGGGTGGGGCGGGCGGTGGGGACGAGGGCGAAGGAGAGCATGGCGACAAGCTCGTCGGGGAAGTCAGCCCAGAGGGATTCGGAGAGGACGTAGTCAGCGAAGGCGGACATTTGACCGGGGGAAAAAGTAAAGGCGGGGTGGGGAAAGACGTCATGGTCGGAGAGGATGAATTTAAAGATGGCCTCGGCCAGGAGCTGGAAGTGGAGCGGGAGACCGCCGTCTTCGGGGAGGGGAAGAGGGGAGGAAGCCATGATGGGCCCGGAGTTTGGATTGTGAGGGCGAAGACAGGTCCGGGGGTTAGGGGGAGCAGGGGTACGTTGAGGTGGGGATGGGGGGTGAGAAAGGAGTCTGGAGGGTCCAGTTAATCCTCGCACGTTGAGAGTATGGAGGGCGGAGGCTGCTGCTCTATGAGAAGTGTTGCAAAGCTGTGTGAGCTTGGAAGGCGTGATTCTCCAACGGTTGCCCAATTGGACAGTATACGGTCAACAGCCTTCTGGGCTTTCTCTGTGCCTTATCATTTGTGCGCACTACAGAGTGTAGCTGCTGCAGCTGTTTGGGTTGAACTTTCATATATCTCACATGAAGGCTTGGTGCTTAAACAAGAAGGCTTTGAATTTATTACGGAAAAAGGAAATAGTGAGCAGTCGATACATGGAGTTGAGTGGCAAAAAAGAGTTTAGTGCAGTGGCGCCGTTTCCACACGGAAATGGCTCTCAGAGCCGAAACTGGAGGCGAGATATAGTGTTATTGAATTGTTAGTTAAGAAAAATCTCCGCGACAACCTTTTCTCCCTTCACATGCCGCCAATGAACCCTTTCCATGTCTCAGGCTTTATGCATGCGCCGGTCATACCATGCCGCCACCTTTCTAAACAGCGGGCGGGCTACTCACGGCAGCCATGCTGTGCTTCATGAACAACAACCGGTCACAGAACGTTACATGTTCGAGTCTCTCGTTTCGAGAGAGACTTAAGAGAGAGAGGCTTAGAGAGAGGGAGGCCTCCATTTGCATTCGCTTGTAGACTATCAATCTCGCCTCGCCTCGAAAAACATATCTGAAATCCATTTCCGAGTCGAACCCTCGTGTCCCAAAGCAGCCATTTCACCTCACAAAGACCAAACCACTTCGTTTACTCTATTCACTTCCACTCTCCATTCCACCGCCTCCGCCCACTTCACACCTTCCGCTACCTGTCAGACTCTCCCTCCCCCGCGCAATGCCACGCCGTCGCCCACGCCCGGGGCCCTCATCTGTTCTGGTCTGCGCGCGCGCCCCCATCGCACGCGCCCCGTCGTCCTTTGTCGCCGACGTAACCGTCGCCCAAACCTCCGCCCCGCCGCCCTCGCCCGACCTCACCGTCGACGACCCCCACCCCACGGCACCCCGCGAACCGCGTCCCGCCCCCCGCCCCCCGTCGTGGTCTCCCTTCGGCTTCCTGCGGGATGGCCCCTTCGGCTTCCTGAGGGATGGCACCCGCTCTCTGAAGCACGGCTCCTCCCCCGCCGC
This sequence comes from Chondrus crispus, assembly GCF_000350225.1. Lineage (NCBI taxonomy): Eukaryota > Rhodophyta > Florideophyceae > Gigartinales > Gigartinaceae > Chondrus > Chondrus crispus. The sequence goes on along the minus strand of NW_005179009.1, from coordinate 186,797 downwards.
GGGCACCTCCAACACCCCGGCCCTGTTCCCTCCGCGCCAGGCGGACGGCGGCTTGCTCAGCGGTCTACCCCAGACGAAGCGTCCCGAAAAGGAGACTGATGACGACCCGACCTCCTCCGAGTCGCTTCCTCCGTCGCAGCCGGCGAGCCACCATCGCCTTCCCGCGTGGCGCTCATGGCGCGACTGGAAGAAGGTCACCCTGGATGTCTACCTGCGTCTCACGAACAAGCCCTTGTACTCGCGCGTGCGACTGAAGCAGACCGTCGCGCTGCTTCCTGTGGTCAAACTTAAGCCGGTTATAGACTTGGGGTATCGCGGCCCGGACGCCCCTCCCTTCGCCATGCATCTAGACATCAAGCTGCTCGACTGCATCAAGTACCGCGTCCGGCCGGACGGGAACGCCTTCTTGCAGGTGCGCGCCAAAGCTCCTCTTGCGGACCCCAGGTTTCGCATGGACGTTCTTTATCAACGCGACCTCGCCACGTCGTTAGAGACCGTCAAGATTACATTTCGCATGCTGGACGTCGCGTTTTTGAAGGCTCCGGGCATCGGGGCTGGCTTCAAGTATCCTATTCGCTTTGATAACGGCATTAAGACGACGCTGCGAGTGAAGAAGTATCTCGTTGAGAGCAACCAGCCCAAACCGACTGGCACGAAGCAAAGCAGACCGATGGCGAGGAGGGCGAAAGGGGAGGCTCATTCGCGAGGTGGAGCCCCGGGAGATGCATCACCAATGCACCATCAGATGGAAACAACCCGCAACAAATATCGAATTGAAGGGCCCATAGGATTCGACATCAAGTTTAGATGTCTAGAGTATAGATAGGTCTAAAACGCAACTGCCAGTTCAGGCGTCAAGTCGCTCGTGAACATATTGCAATGTATCCCTCTCAACAACTACACCGTGAACAGGATTTAGTCTGGTGGTTAAATTAGTGTCGCCTGGGAATTAGTATAGGCTATCGTCAATATTGTGCGGCGACTTTCACGGCCTTGAAGCCTGATAATTTGCCGTTAGGAAACCCCCAACGGTCTTAAAAGAATTTTTCCAAAACGGCAGTACCAAGGGTACTGTAGGCTGTACGGAGTGTTATTTCCTGAATGCACCCACTGGGTGCAGTGGGTGACTGTACTATCTGTACGCCCCATAATAGCATGGGTACGGAATTAGTATAGGCTATACTAATTCCTGTTTCATCCTCATTTTAAGGCTCCTGTAAAATAGTCTGGGCTATACTAAATCCTGTTCACGGGTGTAGTAACCAGGGGACCATTAACCACTTCCGATGAGGCTCAGCATTCCTAGCACAGAATAGACTCTAGGGAATCATTGCACAGTCAAGCAGATATATAAAAATTTAATCGACTTTGCGAAGAAAGCTCCACGTGCTGTGGCGCGGCATTTGCGCACACTTCTTAGTCTCCCCACATCCCTCATACTCTCGCAGCATATTCGTTTAACCAAACGTTCATCGACAGTTTAGAATAAGAGCCCTCATTGTGGCTGAGAAGTAGTTTGAACTTGCCAGTATATGGACCACTTACCGCCGGAATAAAAGCCTTTCTACCCCCTCTCGACCGAAGTTCTTTCAGATCTCATAACCCTGTATGCACGCACTTGTAAGGAACATGGAACAAGAGTAGGATTGAAGCCAAGTCTAACAACCATATTTCAGCGGCAAAAATAGGCTTTTTGACAAGTAGTCGACAGTTGAGTCTTCCATGTAGGTCAGTCTTAAAACTGACAAGACTGCGAGAAACCTGTGTCAATGACCGTCTGTAGTTGGCATTTGAAAAGAGTCTAAGAGACAAATACATTCAAGTACAAGTCGTATCAATCAGCTATTGCACCTGAAGATATCACTCATTCTCTTAGATGCTTCTCATTTATCTCTCTTCGTGTTCACCGTCCAGCTTTCATTGTTATATTACATACCAGAAGACCGAGCTTAAGACTTGTTCTTGAAGAATGGCTGAAAGCTGACAACGCTTCTGTGAAAGAAGCCCATCTGCTTTCGCTGCTCCATGCGACTGGCAATCGTTTTCTTTTTGAGAAATAGAATGGGATCGGACACTTCGCACGTGATGTCATGCACCAGTTGATCCCCCATAAAATCAATGTACGTGTCATCAAAGAGCTCGAGTTCTAAAGATGTCCTGTCCGTGACAATAGTCGGCGCTGGACTGCACAAAGGACTTTGAACTTCCTTCTTCCTCTTGAAAGAAGCCCTCCACCAATTTGATAGCCTGTTCTCAGGAGAGGACTTGAGATGCTTTTGATGGTCATCGTCTTCGAAGCAGTAGTATCCCATCCCTACCCCATGAGTCAGGCCCTTGCTTTGCGGACCCTTCCGAAAATTAGTTTCCCCTGCACTCACGGCGCATGAACGAGAAATGACCTTATCTGCCTTCTTAACCGTATCGAACTGCGTCATTGAACCGCAAATACCGAAAAGCACCGAAAACCTATTGTTGGATATCTTGTTAGATATCCCGAAGAAGAAAAAGTGTTGTGAGGAGGCCGCATATAAATGGAATAAAATAATTTGCTGGGAATCCCTTGGCGGGAGCTCAATACTCAAGGACTGCTCCAATGACAGTGAAGTGTGTAGATCAGTTCAGATACGCGTTGACTTGACAGAAATGCTTCGGGATAGATAAAGGTCCATAAACAACCGACACAAAATCTTTACTCAATACAACGCCTACGCCCTAATCCTTTGAAGAGAGCAAAAATACAGGGGTAGGGTAATGCGCTGGGCAAAACTCCCTATCCGAGTGATCTTAAGTTCAGATGACTTCAGAAAATGCGTTCGTCTTCGATAAGGGAGACTACGATTGTCAAGGCTGCATGTAGAAGTCCACTCTTCGTGTGTGTGGCCAAAACTCCCTATCCGAGTGATCTTAAGTTCAGATGACTTCAGAAAATGCGTTCGTCTTCGATAAGGGAGACTACGATTGTCAAGGCTGTATGTAGAAGTCCACTCTTCGTGTGTGTGGCCAAAACTCCCTATCCGAGTGATCTTAAGTTCAGATGACTTCAGAAAATGCGTTCCCCACTCTTCGTATGTGTGGCCTTGAATGTTGACCATGCATTCGACCTATGGATAGTCAGCGCCATACATATTTTAGATACGACTCCAAACCATCTTGAAGGAGGCGACTACCGATGCAGGAATGGTCAAACGATTTTTTTCCTTCTCACTCCTGCAGAATCGCTTAAACCTCAGAGATCTTAAGTTTAAGACTCGGGGCTGCAAAAGGAAGAGGCTTTCTCGCAACGGACGTTGCCACGAAATATCACAGGTATTTGAAGTGTTTTTCTCTTGTCGGGAAATGTCTCTTCGCATTGGCAAAGGGCGCGCTAGACTCTTTGACTTAAAGATTCTGATTCCTGTTTAGTCAAATAGTACATATCTCTTCGGGATATGAAAGGGGGAAAAACCTGACGAAGCTGGAATTTGTTTTCTAACAGCACACTCATACAGGTTGGCTAGATGTCAATGTGAGCCCTGTAGTTTTCTCTAAGGTAATTTACGGCTGCTTTCAGAATAGACCGTTTCCGTGCTGATTTCTGAAATGTAATACAAATCCACGGATAAAGTCTCCAAGACGCCCAGTTTACAATATTAGCCTCCTGAAGCGAATGCAAGTATGGGTGGTAGAGAGCAACCAACGCCTCTCAACCAAGGGATCGGGCACACCTTGTCCAGCCTCCGCAATGATGGAAAGACAAGACAAGGTGTAAAACAAAATGTAAACAAGGTCTACCCGATCCCTTGGTTGAGAGGCGTTGGTTGCTCTCTGCCACACATAATTGCACTCGCTTCAGGAGCCCATTCCAATGGGCTAATGTGTTTTGAATCTTGCTTCAACTGCAGAATACATGTAATTTTAAACAGGCGGCTGCAGATCGACAACCGGTCAATGTTCAATGAAGAAGTTCTCAGTGTCTCAGGAGGACTTGCCTTTTTTTATGCGAACAATGAAGACGTTTCAGAAAGACCGCTCGCACACTATCAGTCGGACTCACAGATTCAAAGCCGTCCTGAAATAAGTATTTTCAAGACATATCGTCTAACTCATTCAGCATCGGAATGAGTTTTATTGGCATCGGTTTCAACATCATGCCACAAAATGGAAACGCGAAGATGTATTTCATTTCACCGAAAAGGAAACAAAGCCTTCGCACGGTATAGTATTGGATCTATGTCTCCATTTTTTCTCAAATGAATTATGGTGCTCTCAGATCGAAGATGGTGCAAAAATGTTCTATGTAGTTTGGCGAACATGTGTGGCAGGAGATGATTTTCAAAGAACAGGGAGCACTCGGGCGGATGCCAGAGGGAATAAATAAAAACACTATTCGCAATCTTGATACGTTAAGCTTGGAAGCAAGCATCTTCTTCAAGAAACTATCGAGATTGAGGAGAAGACTGGAAGTCGAGCGCTAACATGAAGGTGTTGCGGGCATTTGATAATCGAGACCGAGAGTTTGCTGCAGTTATGAGGAAATTTCAGAAGAATTTAGCACTGAACAGGAGGAAGTCATGTTTATCAATTGCAGAAAAAAAGGTGCAAAGTGGATATGTTTGTTCTTCCACTATTGCTAGGGAACAAATTTCTCTGTATCGTGACTGCAATCTCCTGGCCACTGGTGACATTTTTATTAAACCCTCTCGATTTCAGCGACCTAGAAAGCACTTTGCTGAGCTGCGAGGATCCTCTCTAGTCGTTTTTAGAAATCATGACATAGCCCGTTCATCCTCGGTGGACATCACAAGCGTTATCACGGTCATCACTGTGCAACGATACAACTTTGACATAATCCAGAAAGCTGAAGGTTACCCCCGTATATACATTTCGGCGGAGAAATCTGATGAGTCCTTCATGTATATAAAAGTGAACGGGGGGGATAAGGAGCTTGACTCTTGGCGCCATGGTCTCGCAATGGCGAAGAGTGCTGCCATCCCAAAAATTTCTAACCTTACAGTCGAATCAGTAATCGGGCGCGGAGGGGGTGGAAGAGTGTTTATGGTGCAATGGGGAGAATCTAACAAGGCGTACGCTCTCAAAGTTATTGACAAAGCACAGGCTTTCAGATCACCGAAAGCATTTGCGCATATTGCTTCTGAGCGAAACATCATGCAACGTGTGGGACGACATCCCTTTCTCCTCGACATCCAATTTGCATTCCAAACAGAGAATAGCCTCTTCATTGGCACCCCTTTTTGCGGCGGTGGCGACTTGGCTTCGTATATCAGACACCGGGGTTTGCAAACTCCATCGCTTCCGTCATTTATTAGTGGAGGTACTGCAGTTCATCCGCATAAGAGGCTCCGAACACATGGAAGATTATGCGAAGCAAGCACACGAAGTATTGCCGCAGAGATTATACTGGGCTTGGAACATCTGCATGACTGTGGAATCGTGTACCGCGATTTGAAGCCAGAGAATATTTTCATAGATGATTCGGGTCATGTGCGCATTGGAGACTATGGATTGGCAAAACATTTGTCGCGAAAGCGCGGCAAAGTTGGACACAAGCGCACATCGAGTATATGCGGAACTCGCAACTACTTGCCACCGGAGATGTTGTCCGGACGGACATACGCCTTCTCTGCAGATCTGTGGTGTTTAGGGGTCATGTTGTTTCGGATGTTGATCGGTTCTTTTCCGTTCGAGGCTTCGCGCACTAAAGAAGTGTTTCACAAAGTGAGGAGATACCAACCGAGATACCCAGCGTGGCTCGGCACCGACGCCAAGAGCATGCTAAATGGGCTGCTACAGAAGGATCCTTCAAATCGAACGACAATTAAAGGGCTCAAGCGACATCCCTTCTTCCGAGACGTAGATTGGAAAGCGGTTTTGGAGTTACAAGCAGGCCCTGCTATTGACGACATTGAGACTGGCAGTCAACCGAGTGATGCACTTGCAAACTTTTCTCTGAGTAAGTTACATGGGCTCACGATGGGGGAGCTCGTATGTGAGGAAGAAAATCCGCAGCGGCCTTTCGCAGAGGATTTAAGCACGATGATGGTAGGGTTTGAGTTTGGGTGCGTTGAGAAAAGGAACAGTATTCAGCCTTTAGCAGTGCAACAGAAGAGCGGGGGAATTCTATCTAAGATTGCAAGCATTGACCAGACGTACGATAGTCTGGCGTCTTTCAAGAGTCTACGGAGTAGTCGAGGGAATCAAGGGCAATCAGGGGATGGGGATGGGTCCCCAAGTCTGCGGAGAGCGTGGCGGAGCGCGAGATGATGTGACTGGCGACAGAAGGAATAGTTTTGATGGTCTTAATATTGTACTACCACAGTCCAAAAAGTGTGTGCAAAGTGTAAACTGCAAAGATGGCGCAAGGCTTTCATCACGAAAAACATGGTGCTGCACATGTGCTACGGAATAAATGAAAGCGGATCATCCTATACGTGCGCTTGATGTGGGCGGCACTGGGATAATAAGTATAGAGCTATCGGCTCTCTCGTATCCGTGCAACGGAAGGCGAAGCAAAGTGGGGCGCAAAAAACATGACGACCGCATCCACGGAGCAGAGCAGTTACTGTTGCGTTTTCCGCTTGCTTGGTTTTGCGGGAAAAACTGCGAATGCCAACATCTTTGCGGCTGTTTTCCAAGCCGCGTTACAAGTATTTCTTTATAAAAGTTAGTACAGCAGAAGGGAGACGAGCACAAGTGTTGCGGCGACTCCCTGCGTTGGGACTTTGTTTCTGTGGACCCTTACACGTGCGCTTAAACAAGGAGCTGTAGATGAGTGCTTTGATGTTGGCAGATTGGTGCAAGAGGTAGGGAAGCAATCAATGGTTGTTTGAGCATTTTGGGAATGGCAGTTGATGTTGGAAGGGAACAAGATTAGAGCGAGAAAAAGCACGGGGATCAGTCATCGAGACACGGTGTACGGTGTACACGAATGCTTGGATGTTGTTGCAATGTAGGAGTATAGCACTGACTGTGCGGGCGATTGCAACTAGTCAGTCTTCGTGAGGAATTACTTTGTTACCTTCTAATCGGAAAATATCATACACGTCACGGCGTTCCCCCCCCCATCTGCTGGGACTCATAACGTAGTGTAGGAGGGTATCTGGAAGGTCAAGATGGTACCGAAGGGTAGCGGGCGGGGTCAAATAGATCGATACGCAGGGCTTGCCTTACATGATACCATGCAGGTATATGGAAGGACGGCGACAAACAGCGGGGATACTCGTGGGGGAGGTGGGGGATGCCGCAAGAATGCCACTCGCATGCTGGCTGTGTCATGCGGAGGCGGCCGGGGAGATATGTGGACCAGGCGCAGCGAGGGGGAGTTGTAAGATGGGACAAAAGTTGTGTTGTTTGATGATGACAGAGCGACAAGTCAGAAGTGTGCCTGTAAGACGACGCGGTAGTTGATGAGCGGGGGGATGTTTTTAGGAGCATCTCAAGCGCTGTTTCCATCATGACTGGTGACTTTTGACAATTCAGCGTGGGGCACTTGCGCTCACGACAGGGGCAGCATCTCTCACGACAGGGCGGCGTCCCGGACGAACGGCCGTTGGTCGGCCGTTGAGGTGGCGGAAGGGTGGCTGTGGAAGGGCTGCGGGGGGGCGGGGGGAACAGGCGAATACAGGTGCGGAAGCGGTGCCCATTGGGTTGAGACGGGTGGGCGTGTTGACAAGTCGCGGGGCGAAGCAGGGCGGCAGGAGGAAGGGGGTCGCGTGTTCGAGGTTGGGTGCGATGGACAAGTGCGGGAAGGATTCGTGGACGTGCGGATTCGGCGGAGTAGCGTTAATCCGGCGGGGGGATGATTGGCACGAGTGGTGGATTCGAGTGCCAACCAGTGCCCGTTGCAGTCCACAAACGTCCCATCGCCTCGACTCTCGACTCTCGACTCACGTTCACACTCTTTGCTCCATCTCTCGCTGAACTCCGCGCACACACCACGCCCTGCCCCGTCTGCGGCACAAACATTTGTCGGCAACTGCAGCCGTCTCGCAGGAACAAAGCCCTGCCGTTTTCGCTCATACGCAGCCCGCTTGGGCCCCTTGCAAAAGAATCTCTCCGCTCATTACGAGTCTCTCTTTTGCTCCATCCACAGACCACGGTGCAAACACTATAACAATACCCCCAAACCTTTTCGTGCAAGCAACCTGCCCCTTCCTCCGTCTCCCCCCCCCCCCTTCCCCCCTCCCCCCTCCCTCGCGCTCCCCCCCACTCTCCTCAACCCCAATCTCTGTTTACCTCCACTCCTCCACTCCCCGAAACACTCCCCGAAGCATCTCCCTCCACCTTCCCGTCTGCCTGCCTGCCTGCCTGCTTCCCCCACAGAATTCCTAACTCCTCCTCATGGCCGCTGCAGACACCAGCGAAGTAGTGCTGACATCCGAAACGCTGCCGATGGCCTCGTGGCCGCACGCGGTGGTAGACTGCCCGTCTTCGTGGAGCTCGTCGTCGCCCACGCCGTGCGCGTCGTGTTTTTGCTTTGTGTGCGACCTGCCCTTCTCCGCGTGCGACGACGCCGCGCTGCACGCGTGCGCGGACGGCACCAAGGAGGCGTGGCGGCGCGCCAAGCGGCGCCGCTCTACCCTGCTCACCGCGTGGCGCGACATCCCCGCCCTCGTCAACCTCATCGTCCAGCTGAGCGTGGACGAGGCCAACAGACACGGCCCCGGCTCGCCCGTCGCGTTCCAGGGAAGCGAAAGCTCGGGCAGCCCCACTTTTGTCGAAATGACCGCCGGGTTTGGCGAGGCTAAGTTTGGCGTGAAGGAGCCCGGTGGGGATGCCGGCATCATCAAGGGGATGTCGGACGTGTGTATCTCGGATTTGTACCGTATCAACAAGGACCACCAGGAACCTCTTTACACGGAGTGTGAATTTGTCAACGCCGAGGTGGTCGTCGACCATGTACAAAACGAGTTGTGCATGCGCAAACTCGTCAAGTCAGAAATAGTTAGTCCCGTAGTCAACCCGGCCCCAGAGTAAAAAATACACCCATTCTGCTCGCGATGCACAACCATGGGGGTCGTTTTCCGCCGTAATGTGCGGAAAGAAACCTTTTTGTCCCCTGCGTGTCCATCCCAGTGTGGTAAAAGGGAGTGCCCCCTGGCCAGGAGACCGGTGGAGAGGGATGTGCACAGTACATGTAGTAGCGATATCCAAACACCCAGACTGCCGCGTGAGCACAGACACAGCACGAATCACCCCAAACTCTTTCCACGGAAAAAACCTTGCGGCACCATTCCACTCTATACATACTTTCTATTCTCTACTCTCTCTACTCTTATCACGTTCCCACACAAAACAAAAACAAAAAACAGAAAGAAAGGCGCGCGCTACCGCTTTCCGTTCCGGTCGCCGCGACCAACCGGCCTGAGCGGGACAGCGCAGCCAGCCTCGAGCTGTTGCATGGTAAACTTGGCTTCCCGGAGTGCTTCTCGATACTC
>NW_005179009.1:176071-176480 GCF_000350225.1 Chondrus crispus | reverse complement strand
ACTCGGTTGAATCGCGCGTGCAGTAGAGGGAGGCGGAGGCGGGGGGCGGGATGTGCTCGCGGCGGGCGAGCGAGGCGAGCAGGGCGACGGGGCGGGCCGAGCGGGCGCGCACGACCTGGAGGGTGACGCCCAGCTGGACGCGCAGGGCGGAGGAGAGGGACGAGGCCCACGGGATGCGCAGCGGCGGGACGAGCAGGCACGGCTTGCCGAGCGAGATGTGCAGGTGGGCGAGCGAGGCCGAGGCGGCGGCCGGCGAGGCCGGCGGGGCGGGCGAGGGCGGCAGCGGCGAGAGCGTGAGGTAGGCGTCGGCGGAGAGCGACGGCGGGCGCAGAAGGGCTTGGTGGGCGAGGGCCGCGTGCGAGGGCGAGGAGAGGGCGAGCGAGATTAGGCGCAGGTCGTGCTCGGGGTC
>NW_005179009.1:174754-175971 GCF_000350225.1 Chondrus crispus | reverse complement strand
GTTAATCCATTCGCTTCGTGGAGGGGAAGTGTGGAGCTTGTCATGTGATGAGGTGCAGGGTACGAAGTGCAAGGTGGGAGTGCGAAGCGGAAGATATCTCGGGTGGAGTTTGGGGCGGGAGGAGGAAGGGGCGGGACGGGAAGCGGAACGGCCTGGAAGCGGAACGACCTGGAACGGGAAACAGATCGTGCTCCTCCGCATAGTACACGGCCGCATTGCGAGCAACGTCTACGGCACACTTTTTTTAATAAATAAAAAAACCGAATTACAGCAATAAAAATCCTTTGGGCCATTTTGCGTTTTGCGTTTAGGGGGGCGATCAGGTGCATTTTTGCAGTGATCAAGAGGTGAAATGGACTTTTTCTGTTTTGGGAGAAACACAACAAAAACTCACAATTAAAATTCGGACCTACAGTATTTGAAACAGAAAGGGTCTTAGCTCTGTGCCCCCTCTACAGTATTTGAAACAGAAAGGGTCTTAGCTCTGTGCCCCCTCTGTGAGTTTTTGTTGTGTTTCTCCCAAACCCCGTGCCCGTGGTGGCGCCGACTGTAAAGCTTCCTAACTGAGACTGCGCATTGAGTCCTCTGTAAAGCTTCTAGATTGAGTCCTCCGCAAAGCTTCCTACAAGTAATTGAGACTGCGCATGGAGTCCTCTGTAAAGCTTCCAGATTGAGTCTGCGCATTACAGACGGCTGCAAACTGCAAACTGCAAACTGCAAACCAACCTGACTTGCACCTCCGTCCCCGTCTTTCCGACATTGCTTTTCTGCACCGGTGTAGTACTGTAGTACACAGGTGCAGAAAAGCAATGGAGAAGAAGCGATTGGTACCCTGGGTAGGGTACACACAGTGTGTACAATCGCTTCTTCTCCATCCGCCTGTGAGACCTCCAATGTCGCTTTATTTATTATCTATTTATTATTTATTTATTAATACTATATACAGTACTTTCCTACTTTCCGACTCGCAGAAATCCGCTCACCCGAAACTGGCCACGCCGCGCGCGTCTGGTCGCGCCTTGTCGCGGCTCACCGCTCCGCGCGTGGCTACCCGCGCTCGTGGCTACCGCGCGGCTACCCACCGTCCTCCTCCCTCGTCCCCGGGCGAGGGAGTCCGGCCGTCCCCTCCCGGCCCTTGCAAGCAACCATGCGCCGCCTCCGCTCCTCGCCATCCTCCCCGCGCCGCACGCGCGCGCGCACGCCCGCGCCGCCGTCGC
>NW_005179009.1:163565-173357 GCF_000350225.1 Chondrus crispus | reverse complement strand
CGTCGCCCAGCGCCCCGTCGTCGCAGCCGCAGTCGCAGGACGCGCCCGGCGGCGGCAAGAAGCGCCCGCTCGGCCAGGAGGACCGCAAGGTCCGCGACCGCAAACGCGTGCTGCGCAACCGCGAGCTCGCACGCGTGTCCAACGAGCGCAGGAAGGGCCGCATCAAGGCCATGGAGACCGAGCTCAGCGACACCAGGAAGACCGTCGCCACGCTGGAGGAGAGCATCAAGTGTCTAGAGGCCGAGAATAAGGAGCTCAAGAATTTGCTCCAGGGGAAAAACCCCCAGGCTGCCGCACAGCAGCCCGACCACCTGCCCGCGGATCCGCAGCCCAACCATCAGACATAGCTGCCGCGTTGAAGAAAAAACTCCCCGCCTGCCTCCTGCCGTTGATGCTGTAAAACTATCCTTCGAAACGGCCCACTCACCACCGTTTTGCAAAACTTTTGACTAGGCCTCTTGCCTCATCATCATATCCGTCACCACCTTCCATCCTCGCGCTTCGTGCTCATGCTTCGTGCTCATGCTTCGTGCTCATGCTTCGTCTTGCCTTTCGCTTTTGGCGTTTGGCGTTTGGCTTTTGGCTTTTGGCTTTTGGCTTTTGGCTTTTGGCTTTTGGCTTTTGGCTTTTGGCTTTTGGCTTTTGGCTTCTAGCTTTTAGCTTTTAGCTTTTAGCTTTTAGCTTTCGCCTTCACCTTCACTCTTGCCTTTGCCTTCGCTCTCGCTCTCGCCGTTTGTGACTGATGCTCTTCTCGTGGTTGCAATGGGAACACCTGTGGGTGAAGAAAAAGGTTGCCCGGCTTTCTTGCGGCTTTCTTGTTTTTTTCCAAATTTTCACACCGGTTCAGCCCCCTCCCAACGCTGCAATCAACATTTTTCAATCCTTTTTAACAAAACTTGCAGTAAATCATCTTGGCCATGCTCCACGGTTAGGTTCAACCGATTCAACTCTGAAATACCAAAAAAATTAAGAAAAGCGTACGAGTGCGTACCTCAAAAACTAACTCTTATCCGTAGCAACATATCCGCAGCATACGATACACGAGTGCAATCACCCACCTCTACCGGAATCCGCCCCTTCCTCTTCCCCCTCCAAACCCACCCCGTCCCCTGCCTCTGAACCCGCCACGCCCACCTCCACCCCCACCGCCGCGCCATCCTCCTCCACCACCTCCTCCACCCCCACCGCCGCGCCACCCTCCGCCCCCGCCACCACGCTTGCCCCGGTAGAATCTCTTCTCGGCCAAGCTCCCCATCGCTGCCTTGAGATCAAACGGGCTTTCTTCCAGCTCGGGCAACGTCTCCATCGCCAGCTCTACCGTAAACCCGTCAGGCAAGTCCTGCGCAGCTTTTACCAACCGTTTTACCTGCCGTTCTGGCACGTCAAACACTGCCTTGCTTCGATCCTTACACAGTTGCATTCCCTTCATTTCTGCTGCAATATCACCCCCGATCACCCGTCTCAGCATGCTCCACGCATGCCCAGACGACTCAAAGCCCTGACTTCCGCAGAAAATAGCCGCCGTGCAGTCCTGAAAGCACGACAGTAATGATCTTGATTTGAATCGGTCCGCCGTATACCCAGCCATGCACGCCAGCGACGCGGCAAGCGCAGTCTCCGCTGCATCCTTCTCTCCGTTGTAGCTCTCCACCACCTTGTGCGCAACCTCACGGAACAGCGCCAAGTTGTCCTCATGCACAGACGACAACGTCTTCACCGTATCCATTACACTCGCCTTGATGATGTCCGTCGCCTGCGGAGGGTTGGCACGCTTGAACTTCATCCCGGCCTTGTGCTCAATGAGCCCAATCAGATATTTCTCCCTCTGCCCGTAAAATGTCACGCAAGTACCTGTCATTCCAGCTCGCCCAGTTCTTCCAGAACGGTGAATGTATGTCTCATAATTGGACGGGGGATGCGTCTGTAACACAAGGTCAACCGCCTTGATATCTAGCCCTCTAGCCGCCACATCCGTCGCCACCAGAACTCGGATCTTGCCCTCACGATACGCCGCAAGCGTCGCCTCTCTCTGCCCCTGCGGAATATCTCCGTGAAGCAATCCAACACCTCCGAGCGAGTTGATCAACTTTTCATGCCCAGAAACCTCGTTCGCCTCGACCTTGGTGTCTGTAAAAATAATCGTCTTTCCTAGCGCCCCCGTGTACACCTTCACCACATCCGCAATCGTGTCTGGCCTTTCTGTGTACGGACAAGAAATCGCCAGATGTGTAATATCAGTATTCGTCCTGTTGGTATCACTGGAGACCATATCAACAGTAACCGTCGCATCCCCCCTCATGTACTTTTTAGCCAAATCTTTGACCCATCTCGGTACGGTAGCCGAAAACAGCAACGTTTGCTTCATCTCCGAAGTCGTGCATTCCCCCAAAATCCTTTCCACGGCGTCCTGAAAGCCCATGGAAAGCATCTCATCGGCCTCGTCCAGGACAACAAAGCGGACACCTGCCAGAGATAGGTTTCCCTCATCCAAATGGTCGATGATCCTACCTGGGGTGCCGACAAGCACATCCAGGCCATACCTAAGGGCGCCCTTCTGCGGCCCCTTTGCGCTTCCGCCAGTGAAGCAAGCGGTCGTGAGTCTGTGCCCCCCCGCGATCCACTCAAAGTCGCGGTGAACCTGCTGGGCGAGCTCTCGAGTTGGGGCCAAGCACAGCACGAGCGGCTTCTGCTGGCAGGGGACGCGGGCCATGGACTCGGCTGCGATAGTCTCGATGATCGGGAGCACAAAGGCTAGCGTCTTGCCAGAACCGGTGCGGGCGCGGCCGATGACGTCCTTCTTCTCCGTGCGTAGCATCTTGAAGGTGGCGGCTTGGATGTCGAAGAGAGATTCGATGCCCTTGTCCTTGAGCAGCTTCACAGTGATGTCGGACATGCCAAACGAGGCCACGGCATTGGTATCAGCCTTGGCGGCGATTGTGGTGCCGAGACCGATGTCGGTGTCTTCGACATCGTCATCCATGCAGATGTCTCCAGAGCGTTTCTCCGATACGGGTGTGGAGGTTTCGAGCTTGGCCCTTTTCTGTGGCGGGGACGGAGAATTGTCGCGGGACTCTGAAATTTGGTCTGCGGAGCGCTTGCTCTTCTTCTTTTCCTTCTTTTCTTTCTTGTCCTTCTTCTTTTCCTTCTTTTCTTTCTTTTCCTTCTTCTCCTTCTTCAGCTTCTTCTTGTCTGATTTGGGCCCGTCCGCGGAGGCGGAGGCGGCAAGCAGATTGCCCATGTGGTCGTCAGCGGGGATGACTAACCCTGCTTCTCCTCTTCCCATGGTGGGTTGGGTGTGTGGGCGGGTGGGGAAGGAGCGTGTGTAAAGGGGATGGTAAAAGGGCGGGCGACGGATGAAGGCGGTGAAGACTGACGGTGCGGACGACGTCGGCAGTGGACTCCTTAGAGTCGAAATTGGTCATATCGAATGTGTCAGGGATTTGGTCGGTAGTGCGGTGTGAGTGGCGTTTCAGCGGGCCCAGGGACGGCCGCCGTCGCCTTCACCACGGCCAGTGGCGAACGCCCACTTGGCGCAGCGCTGTTGGATGTATGACACGTGTGCCGCAGAGTACTTGAAAACAAGTGCAAGCCCGTGGTTGGTCGCAGCAGAATGCCTGCAGCCGCACGGACAACCATCAAGGAGCTGTTTTCTCTACGCGGCATTCCCCTGCCGAAAGCTATGTTCATTCTATGAGAAAAGAACGAGCCGTTTGGTTCAGATGGAATTCTCTGTTCTCTTCACTCTCCTGTCACTTCTCTCTCTCCGCCCTTCAGGATCGCCTCTGCTCTACTCGCTTACTTCCGCCGTCGCCTGTCCTCCGCCAACAGGTGATAGGTGTACATACTGTACACCTGTTCTACGCGTACCGTTGTACGGTTCGCGTCGCGTGATGGCAGAACGCCGCGCCGGTGACGAGTGTTCGTCGAAACATTTCCTACATCGATGTCGCGATAGTAGCCTTTGGCTTTTCTATCGCGTGATGACACGCCTCCTGTTGCGACAACATGGTAGTGATTCGGTGCGTCAGGTTTTTGTTTTTGTGTTGTTGCTGATGTGTAGGGCCTCCTTCATAGCTAGGAATTTCGAAGCGGGAAGTGGTTTGGTGAATATGTCAGCGAGCATGGCAGTTGATGGGACGTGCAGGACTTGGATGTTTCCCGCTTTCAAGTGAGTTCGTAAGTAGTGATGTCTGAGGTCAATGAATTTTTGTCGTTTTGTTGGTCCGGTATTTTTTGCCACTGTTATGGCTGCTTGGTTATCTACGTACACAGATGTAGGTTCTTTGCTTAATAGCTGGACCTCACTCAGTAGTCTTCGGAGCCACTGCGTGAGTTGTAAGTTGCTTGTAGCGGCTATGTATTGGGCTTCACATGTAGAAAGGGCTTGCATTGATTGCTTTGTCGAGTTCCAAGCAATAGGTGATTTGTTGTATAAGTGCACGCCTCCTGATGTTGACTTTCCGTCACCAGCGTCGTTTGCGACGTCTGCATCTGAAAATGATTCCAGTGAAGATGGCGATTGTTCCTGTCTGCTGGGTTCTTGTATGAATGTGCATAGTTGAGGATGCTCTTTTGCTGTTTTTTATATTATTCCTTCGTTTTTTGTTCGCTTGAGGTAGCGAACCAGTCTTTTCATTTGCAGCCAGTGACGGCGTGTCGGGGTGTGTGTGGCTGCCGCCAATTTGTTGACTGGAAATGTTATGTTCGGTCTCGTGTAATCTGCTATATATCTGAGCTCTCCCATTATGCTTTGATATTGTTCCTTGAGTTTGGGTGTAGGTTTGTCGTCTGCAGTTGGTCTATGCCATTTTTGACCGTTTGCGTACGGAGTTTTGGTACTATTGGCTTCTGTCATTATCATGTGTGCTAGGATGCTGTCAACGTAGTTGGGCTGGCTTATTTTCACTGCTCCGTCAGCGAAGTGTTCGACTTTCCAGCCGAGGTACAATTTGGGTGTGCCTAGCCTTTTGATTTTGTACTTGCGGCTGAGGTTGTTGTACAGTTCCGTTATTAGCTGCTTGTTTGTTTCCACTACCAGAAAGTCATCGGTGCTTAGGGCCATGAGGATGAACGTGGTGGGGTTGACAATTTTGTGGAAGAGGCATGGATCATTTTGGCACTGCTTGTAGCCTGTGTTTTGAGGTGCCTCTGGGCCCCCGTCAGGTAGTAGTAGCCTCCTGATGGGCCTCCATATAAGTTTCCTATAAGTTTTCCTGCTTTGCTGGCGTGCTTGAGGGATCCGTTGAACCGTGGGTATTGTTTGATATACACAGGCTTTTCGTGCTTAAATTTTTCGTGTAAGTGTGCCGATTTATGTCGAAGTGGTCGGCTTCTAACCCTCCTGCTGCTTTGATTTCCAGTAGTAGACGCACTGTGGTTTTGTCTGCCATGTATGAGGCTTTGTGTTCTGGGTTAAAGTGGATGTGTGGTTTCATTTTATCACCCCGCACTGAACATCGTGCCTTCCATTCTATGATTCTTCCGTTGGGCTCTCTTTTGTACCTGTACATCATGGTTAGGGGTATGGGCTTGACTGTTGAGGGAAGCTTTTCGTGTTTCAGCCACTGTATTGCTTTGGCATGGTCCAGTTTATTTAGTTCTGCATTATGTGCGCGTTCCCAATCTTCGGCGTCGGGATAGCGCCTGGCTTGTTTGAGGGATCGGGGTGGTGGTGTTGTGGCAGCTATTTGTTTTGGATCTGGGTGTGGTAGGTGTCATTTGAACGCATTGGCATGTATGTGGACTCGGTCGTTTTGGTGTGAATAGGGGTAGAAGTTCCCCGCCCGTATCCAGTTAAATGCGCCATTGGTAATATTTCTCACCACAATGTGGGTGATGTCTGTTGCATACATGTAGCGTGCCGGGTATGCGCGGCTTGCCAGCTTTTTCTTGGGCGCTAGTTGGGCGACGTGTCCAAGTTGGCCAAATTTATATATGTGGTGAATGGATGGGGGAGCGCCGAACCACGTCGTGTATGGTAGTTTTCCAGTCGTTCTGTGGCGTGTGAGATTGTACTTGAATGTCACGTCGCGTACGGCGTCCTCCCATAATATGTCTGGTAGTTTGCTGTGGAACAGTGCGGCTCGCGCCGCTGTCATTAGTGTTGCGTTTAGTCTTTCCGCAATGCTGTTCTCTTGCGGTGTGTATGGTGTTGTTGGACGGAATTGAATACCTTTGGCAGCGTAGAAATTTTGCATCTCGTCTGCTACATATTCTCGTGCATTGTCCATTGTGAACAGTTGCGGTGCGCGGCCGTGTTGGTTTGTTATCATGTTGACAATCTCTTTGATGTATTGGAGGATACTTTTTCGCGAGTCGGTGAATTGCAGGATGGCATACTTCGAGTGAGTGTCTATGAATGTTATAAAGTATGTCTTGCCATGGATTGATTTGCGGGAGATTGGTCCGCAGATATCGAATGACATCGCCACACCAATTGCATAGTGGTGTGATCTCGACGGGTGCGGTTGCGGCCTTGTCTTGCCGTGCGCGCATCCGCTGCATGTTAGTTTTGGAGGAGTTTTCTTCAGTATGCTTGGGAGAGGAATCTGTTCTTCCTTTGCCATTTTTTGTAGCGTGCGAAGGTTTACATGGTTGAAGATTAGATGCCAATAGTAGAATCCTAGCGTTTTCTTATTTGTCTCGTGTGGGGGGTCTGGTTGCATGTCCGGTAGGCGTCGTGTCTTTGGCTCCTTGCTTGATTCGCTTTTTTGGTTTGTAGTGGTTACGGGTCGTGGGTCTTGTCGCAGTGCCTTAGATACTGTGGGCGTGGGGCCGGCGCTTTGGTTGGGCGTGCTTGCCTGCTTGGCATGGTTCGTACTGCTCGTGTGTGACTTCCGGCCTTTGTCAGTAGACGGTATTGTCCCCTGTGTAATAATATGGATCCTTCCGGTTCGGTTTTTACCCCGTCACGGAGGGGGTGTCCACGGCAGCGGTAAAATTACAACACCACCAACCTCTCTTTGAGGTCGGCGGCTATGACTCCGGTAATCGGGCGAGTGGAATTGCGACCCCGGAGGGGATGGGGCTCAGTGGGCATACGCTTCCACCAGGCGGTGGAACGACCAAACTGGGGAGCGTGTGCTTCCGGCCCTCAAGAATAACCCGCACGGGACGATCTGCCTCTTTCTCCTAAGTTCTCGCCCAGGGGGTCGCTACCCCCTTTACTCTGGGGCGGTACTGCCTCGCCCCTAAGTACGTCGACCTCCGGCGGCCGGGCAGTACAGTAGTGATCCACTTATACTTTGGATCACTACAGTGGAGTACCTCTACTGTACTCCACCGGGGAGTAACCTGTACAGCGGCACACCTGGCTGTACTCCTGCCACCTGTACTCGCAGGCAGAGTGCGCGCCACGTGTGCTAGCTGGGACTCCCCCGGCTGACACTCCTATTACACTAATTTCTACGCCCCTACAGTAGGACCTTCTAGTTTACTGTACCCGATCGGGACGTTATACGTACGGCGATACACATAGCCATTCCGCCGCCACCTGTCACCCGTGGCGGTACGTGCACCCCGTGTACAAGCTGAATTATCCCCTGCCTTTCCAGTGTCGTCTGATCACCTCTACGGGATCTCCCTCCGGGTCGTTACGTTTACCGACACCGGTCAGTACCCTTTCTCCCACACCCTGTAGAATGTTGCTGAGCCTATGATTGTTGGGGGACGGCTATGGGTGTCGATGATTGAGGCTTTGGATGGCGAGAAAACTACATGCCCCCATTCTTTTGCGATGTCGTTGACAAACAGAAGATTGGGGCGTATGTGGGGGTGCACGATTGCCGGTAGGCGAAGGGGGTACCAATTAGCTGTCATTTTCTTTGTGGTACCGTGATACGTTGCCCCGAACGATGAGGATACGGCTGTTTTTGTTTTGAGTGGTGCGGGCAGCATTTTCATGTTAGATAGATCATGGTTCACGTGTGATGGATGAGCTCCAGAATCGAGAATGTACTTACGGTCGTTGTGTTCCGGTTCTGACGATGAGTCTTCGCCGGCCAGGCTAGCTACACCTAGTGCATGGAGCGCGGCTAGGTCCAACATCGGGGGGTCGTTGGTTCCTAGTTGCTCGGTGGTCGCATGGTGGGCTTGCGTTTGACGTTTGTTACCTTGACGTCGGCTGTATGTCTGGTTACGATTGGTATCCTGCTTGTTGTTCATGGTTACCATTAGCTGTCCCAGTTGGGCTAGTTGTTGCATCTGGTTTCCAAGGTGGTTTCGATCGTGCTGCCCCCAGCGCCCTCGGCCTCGACCGCGATATTTTTTGGGATATCCTCTTCCGCGAATTCCTCCTGGTTGACGTTGGAAGAGTCGTGGTGGGGCACTGTGTTGTCCACCTGCGGGGGTGTGATCGGTCCGAACGTTCTCTTCCTCTATGTAGAGAAGTCTGTCGTGCAGTTCGGTTATAGTTCCTGGGCTTCCCGCGGTTTTGAAGACCCGAACCGTGTCAGTGAAGCTTGGATGTTCGCGTAGCCCCTCTATCATGAACTTTATCGTTGTAGATTCAGCCGTTATGTGTGGGTAGTCTGCTGATATCATTCGTGCTCTGTGTGCCCTGTGCTTCTGCACGTATTCTTGTATCGTTGAGGCGTCGGTTAATTTTAGTGCGTTGGCTTCCCTTTCCAAGATTGCATGCTGGGATGGTGAATTATTTTGCAGCAGGGCTTGAATATGAGCAAGGATTTCGGCGGGTGTTTGCGAGTATATTGTTCCAGGTAGTAGATCGTTTACCTCGGGTTCGATGCTGGCTGCTATCATCCGGCGACAGCTAGATGTCGCCTTGGCGTAGTGTGGTAGAATATTGGCGGGGATAGTGCCGCCTGATTCGAGGAGTGCCCGTACGTCATGCTCGATTAGTACGTCGGTAAGGGCTGGTTTCCATTGTTGGAATGTGCGTTCGGTAAGTTTCGGAAGCTCTTCGGTGAACTTCCAGATCGGTGTTGCAGTGGTGATAACGGGGGAGAGTGTTGTTATCGCCTGTGGTTGTTGGCCCGGCAATGGAGATTCTGCTGGGGTTGTCGGTGTGTTAGTCATATTGTGTTGTTGATCGGCTTCTTCTAGCTTGGTGGCTGCGTAAAGATCTTGCCAGACGTACGCAGTTCGTCGGTAGTGTATTCGTCTGCTTCGTGGGGATGCGTGAATCGGTGAAGAAATGGTGTTGGCTGGTTGTTCAGGAGCAATGCTCAACTGTTGTCGTTTTATTTGGCGTGCCAGGAGCAATGCTCGACTGTATGCTTGAGTTCGTTAGGAGCAATGCTCTACTGGAGGTGTGTTCTTGCGGTCTTGAGGTCAGTGGGCGGGCAGCAGTGGCGGTGTAAATCGGAGGTGCCCATAACCTATGAGGACAGAACGAGCCGTTTGGTTCAGATGGAATTCTCTGTTCTCTTCAGGGCCAGTCCTAACAAAGGACTTTCCTCTCGTTTTTCCTTTCCCTCGCCCCGTTTTTATTGAGTTCTTCACTAAAATCGGAAGCACATTGCTGTAGTTTTTACTGTAATGCCATCCCATAGTTCCACTCCTCGGAAATGGAACAGAGTCTGGACGGTCTGCAGACCCATGCAGCATGGAAGGTACAGCAACGCCTCCTCGTGCATGCACATGGCCCAGTCTGACTATCTGTAGCTCGACAAAAGCAAAGCTGGACGACGTGTTGCTATAATAAGGTCCCTCGATGTGCATGACCAAAACTGGGCTGGATTGAGATATGAAACGAAAGATATGGAAGGGATGGAGGGTGCGGGGAGAGACTGTGTCGGTGTCGATGTTAGGAGGATGACGCGGTGGCGGGGA